>NW_027222596.1:0-58000 GCF_030179895.1 Drosophila kikkawai
TCGTTCCCTTTGTCGACAATTTCAGCACCTCCAGCCACCGTTTTAATTGTACCACTGTTATGTCACTAATGTTTAAATCCATTTTAATCACACTGGCGTTGGGGGAAATTTTTTCCCCAATCCCACTTCTGAAGTTTGTGACAGGATGTTTTATTAAATATTTATTTATTCTTAAGTACTTTTACACACACGTCTTTACAATTTGTTCGCTCGAATGACAGTGATCTCGCTGCACGTAGGCAGCTCTCTTCAACCCCGAAAACCAGTAGCGACGCTCTCTGAGAGAGAGAGTGTAACCTGCTCTCTCAGAGAGCGTAACTCATCGAATCGTGTGCCCAGACCCCACTTAATGCAATTGGCCTGCTACAGTATGCAAATGTATTAGCATTGTAAGAACTAATTTAAATATAAAATCTGCCGTGGATACATGCATTATTAGCTGAGATGTGAACTTTTTGTTTACAAATTTAGAATTGAGTATGCAAATGTATTAGACGTGTAAAAACTATTATAAATATAAATTCTGAAGTGGATTCAGGCATTATTAGCTGAGTTATGAACTTTTTGTTTACAAATTTACAATTGAGTGTGCAAATGTATTAGCATTGTAAGAACTAATTTAAATATAAATTCTAAAGTGGATATATGCATTACTATCTGAGTTGTGAACTTTTTGTTTACAAATTTACAATTGAGTATGCAAATGTATTAGACGTGTAAAAACTAATATAAATATAAATTCTGAAGTGGATTCAGGCATTATTAGCTGAGTTGTGAACTTTTTGCTTACAAATTTACAATTGAGTATGCAAATGTATTAGCATTGTAAGAACTAATTTAAATATAAAATCTGCCGTGGATACATGCATTATTAGCTAAGATGTGAACTTTTTGTTTACAAATTTACAATTGAGTATGCAAATCTATTAGACGTGTAAAAACTAATAAAAATATAAATTCTGAAGTGGATTCAGGCATTATTAGCTGAGTTATGAACTTTTTGTTTACAAATTTACAATTGAGTGTGCAAATGTATTAGCATTGTAAGAACTAATTTAAATATAAAATCTGCCGTGGATACATGCATTATTAGCTAAGATGTGAACTTTTTGTTTACAAATTTACAATTGAGTATGCAAATGTATTAGACGTGTAAAAACTAATATAAATATAAATTCTGAAGTGGATTCAGGCATTATTAGCTGAGTTATGAACTTTTTGTTTACAAATTTACAATTGAGTGTGCAAATGTATTAGCATTGTAAGAACTAATTTAAATATAAATTCTAAAGTGGATATATGCATTATTTTCTGAGCTGTGATCTTTTTGTTTACAAATTTACAATTGAGTATGCAAATGTATAAGCCGTGTAAAAACTAATATAAGTACAAATTCTGCCGTGGATACATGCATTATTAGCTGAGTTATGAACTTTTTGTTTACAAATTTACAATTGAGTGTGCAAATGTATTAGCATTGTAAGAACTAATTTAAATATAAATTCTAAGGTGGCTATATGCATTATTTTCTGAGCTGCGATCTTTTTGTTTACAAATTTACAATTGAGTATGCAAATGTATTAGCATTGTAAGAACTAATTTAAATATAAATTCTAAAGTGGATACATGCATTATTAGTTGAGATGTGAACTTTTTGTTTACAAATTTAAAATTGAGTATGCAAATTTATTAGCCGTGTAAAAACTAATATAAATACAAATTCTGAAGTGGATTCAGGCATTATTAGCTGAGTTGTGAACTTTTTGTTTACAAATTTCGAATTGAGTATGCAAATGTATTAGCCGTGTAAAAACTATTATAAATACACATTCTAAAGTGGATACAGACATTATTAGCTGAGTTATGAACTTTTTGTTTACAATTTACAATTGAGTATGCAAATGTATAAGCCGTGTAAAAACTAATATAAGTACAAATTCTGCCGTGGATACATGCATTATTAGCTGAGTTGTGAACTTTTTGTTTACAAATTTACAATTGAGTATGCAAATGTATTAGCATTGTAAGAACTAATTTAAATATAAAATCTGCCGTGGATACATGCATTATTAGCTGAGATGTGAACTTTTTGTTTACAAATTTACAATTGAGTGTGCAAATGTATTAGCATTGTAAGAACTAATTTAAATATAAATTCTAAAGTGGATATATGCATTACTATCTGAGTTGTGAACTTTTTGTTTACAAATTTACAATTGAGTATGCAAATGTATTAGACGTGTAAAAACTAATATAAATATAAATTCTGAAGTGGATTCAGGCATTATTAGCTGAGTTGTGAACTTTTTGCTTACAAATTTACAATTGAGTATGCAAATGTATTAGCCTTGTAAGAACTAATTTAAATATAAAATCTGCCGTGGATACATGCATTATTAGCTGAGATGTGAACTTTTTGTTTACAAATTTACAATTGAGTATGCAAATGTATTAGACGTGTAAAAACTAATATAAATATAAATTCTGAAGTGGATTCAGGCATTATTAGCTGAGTTATGAACTTTTTGTTTACAAATTTACAATTGAGTGTGCAAATGTATTAGCATTGTAAGAACTAATTTAAATATAAATTCTAAAGTGGATATATGCATTATTTTCTGAGCTGTGATCTTTTTGTTTACAAATTTACAATTGAGTATGCAAATGTATTAGACGTATAAAAACTAATATAAATATAAATTCTGAAGTGGATTCAGGCATTATTAGCTGAGTTATGAACTTTTTGTTTACAATTTACAATTAAGTATGCAAATGTATAAGCCGTGTAAAAACTAATATAAGTACAAATTCTGCCGTGGATACATGCATTATTAGCTAAGTAATGAACGTTTTGTTTACAAATTTACAATAGAGTATGCAAATGTATTAGCCTTCTAAAAACTAATATAAGTTCAAATTCTGCCGTGGATACATGCATTATAAGCGCAGTTGTGAACTTTTTGTTTATAAATTTACAATTGAGTATGCAAATGTATTAGACGTGTAAAAACTAATATAAATATAACTTCTGAAGTGGATTCAGGCATTATTAGCTGAGTTATGAACTTTTTGTTTACAAATTTACAATTGAGTGTGCAAATGTATTAGCATTGTAAGAACTAATTTAAATATAAATTCTACAGTGGATATATGCATTATTTTCTGAGCTGTGATCTTTTTGTTTACAAATTTACAATTGAGTATGCAAATGTATTAGACGTATAAAAACTAATATAAATATAAATTCTGAAGTGGATTCAGGCATTATTAGCTGAGTTATGAACTTTTTGTTTACAATTTACAATTAAGTATGCAAATGTATAAGCCGTGTAAAAACTAATATAAGTACAAATTCTGCCGTGGATACATGCATTATTAGCTAAGTAATGAACGTTTTGTTTACAAATTTACAATAGAGTATGCAAATGTATTAGCCTTCTAAAAACTAATATAAGTTCAAATTCTGCCGTGGATACATGCATTATAAGCGCAGTTGTGAACTTTTTGTTTATAAATTTACAATTGAGTATGCAAATGTATTAGACGTGTAAAAACTAATATAAATATAACTTCTGAAGTGGATTCAGGCATTATTAGCTGAGTTATGAACTTTTTGTTTACAAATTTACAATTGAGTGTGCAAATGTATTAGCATTGTAAGAACTAATTTAAATATAAATTCTACAGTGGATATATGCATTATTTTCTGAGCTGTGATCTTTTTGTTTACAAATTTACAATTGAGTATGCAAATGTATTAGACGTATAAAAACTAATATAAATATAAATTCTGAAGTGGATTCAGGCATTATTAGCTGAGTTATGAACTTTTTGTTTACAATTTACAATTAAGTATGCAAATGTATAAGCCGTGTAAAAACTTATATAAGTACAAATTCTGCCGTGGATACATGCATTATTAGCTAAGTAATGAACGTTTTGTTTACAAATTTACAATAGAGTATGCAAATGTATTAGCCTTCTAAAAACTAATATAAGTTCAAATTCTGCCGTGGATACATGCATTATAAGCGCAGTTGTGAACTTTTTGTTTACAAATTTACAATTGAGTATGCAAATGTATTAGACGTGTAAAAACTAATATAAGTATAAATTCTGAAGTGGATTCAGGCATTATTAGCTGAGTTGTGAACTTTTTGCTTACAAATTTACAATTGAGTATGCAAATGTATTAGCCTTGTAAGAACTAATTTAAATATAAAATCTGCCGTGGATACATGCATTATTAGCTGAGTTGTGAACTTTTTGTTTACAAATTTACAATTGAGTATGCAAATGTATTAGACGTGTAAAAACTAATATAAATATAAATTCTGAAGTGGATTCAGGCATTATTAGCTGAGTTATGAACTTTTTGTTTACAAATTTACAATTGAGTGTGCAAATGTATTAGCATTGTAAGAACTAATTTAAATATAAATTCTAAAGTGGATATATGCATTACTATCTGAGTTGTGAACTTTTTGTTGACAAATTTACAATTGAGTATGCAAATGTATTAGACGTGTAAAAACTAATATAAATATAAATTCTGAAGTGGATTCAGGCATTATTAGCTGAGTTGTGAACTTTTTGCTTACAAATTTACAATTGAGTATGCAAATGTATTAGCATTGTAAGAACTAATTTAAATATAAAATCTGCCGTGGATACATGCATTATTAGCTGAGATGTGAACTTTTTGTTTACAAATTTACAATTGAGTATGCAAATGTATTAGACGTGTAAAAACTAATATAAATATAAATTCTGAAGTGGATTCAGGCATTATTAGCTGAGTTATGAACTTTTTGTTTACAAATTTACAATTGAGTGTGCAAATGTATTAGCATTGTAAGAACTAATTTAAATATAAATTCTAAAGTGGATATATGCATTATTTTCTGAGCTGTGATCTTTTTGTTTACAAATTTACAATTGAGTATGGAAATGTATTAGACGTGTAAAAACTAATATAAATATAAATTCTGAAGTGGATTCAGGCATTATTAGCTGAGTTATGAACTTTTTGTTTACAAATTTACAATTGAGTGTGCAAATGTATTAGCATTGTAAGAACTAATTTAAACATAAATTCTAAAGTGGATATATGCATTATTTTCTGAGCTGTGATCTTTTTGTTTACAAATTTACAATTGAGTATGCAAATGTATTAGACGTATAAAAACTAATATAAATATAAATTCTGCCGTGGATTCAGGCATTATTAGCTGAGTTATGAACTTTTTGTTTACAATTTACAATTAAGTATGCAAATGTATAAGCCGTGTAAAAACTAATATAAGTACAAATTCTGCCGTGGATACATGCATTATTAGCTAAGTAATGAACGTTTTGTTTACAAATTTACAATAGAGTATGCAAATGTATTAGCCTTCTAAAAACTAATATAAGTTCAAATTCTGCCGTGGATACATGCATTATAAGCGCAGTTGTGAACTTTTTGTTTACAAATTTACAATTGAGTATGCAAATGTATTAGACGTGTAAAAACTAATATAAATATAACTTCTGAAGTGGATTCAGGCATTATTAGCTGAGTTATGAACTCTTTGTTTACAAATTTACAATTGAGTGTGCAAATGTATTAGCATTGTAAGAACTAATTTAAATATAAATTCTAAAGTGGATATATGCATTATTTTCTGAGCTGTGATCTTTTTGTTTACAAATTTACAATTGAGTATGCAAATGTATTAGACGTATAAAAACTAATATAAATATAAATTCTGAAGTGGATTCAGGCATTATTAGCTGAGTTATGAACTTTTTGTTAACAATTTACAATTAAGTATGCAAATGTATAAGCCGTGTAAAAACTAATATAAGTACAAATTCTGCCGTGGATACATGCATTATTAGCTAAGTAATGAACGTTTTGTTTACAAATTTACAATGGAGTATGCAAATGTATTAGCCTTCTAAAAACTAATATAAGTTCAAATTCTGCCGTGGATACATGCATTATAAGCGCAGTTGTGAACTTTTTGTTTACAAATTTACAATTGAGTATGCAAATGTATTAGACGTGTAAAAACTAATATAAATATTACTTCTGAAGTGGATTCAGGCATTATTAGCTGAGTTATGAACTTTTTGTTTACAATTTACAATTGAGTATGCAAATGTTTAAGCCGTGTAAAAACTAATATAAGTACAAATTCTGCCGTGAATACATGCATTATTAGCTGAGTAATGAACGTTTTGTTTACAAATTTACAATAGAGTATGCAAATGTATTAGCCTTCTAAAAACTAATATAAGTACAAATTCTGCCGTTGATACATGCATTATAATCGGAGTTGTGAACTTGTTGTTTACAAATTTACAATTGAGTATGCAAATGTATTAGCATTGTAAGAACTAATTTAAATATAAATTCTAAAGTGGATATATGCATTATTATCTGAGTTGTGAACTTTTTGTTTACAAATTTACAATTGAGTATGCAAATGTATTAGACGTGTAAAAACTTATATAAATATAAATTCTAAGGTGGATATATGCATTATTATCTGAGCTGTGAACTTTTTGTTTACAAATTTACAATTGAGTATGCAAATGTATTAGCATTGTAAGAACTAATTTAAATATAAATTCTAAAGTGGATATATGCATTATTATCTGAGTTGTGAACTTTTTGTTTATAAATTTACAATTGAGTATGCAAATGTATTAGACGTGAAAAAACTAATATAAATATAAATTCTGAAGTGGTTTCAGGCATTATTAGCTGAGTTGTGAACTTTTTGTTTTCAAATTTACAATTGAGTATGCAAATGTATTAGCCGTGTAAGAACTAATTTAAATATAAAATCTGCCGTGGATACATGCATTATTAGCTGAGATGTGAACTTTTTGTTTACAAATTTACAATTGAGTATGCAAATGTATTAGCCGTGTAAAAACTAATATAAGTACAAATTCTGCCGTGGATACATGCATTATTAGCTGAGTTGTGAACTTTTTGTTTACAAATTTACAATTGAGTATGCAAATGTATTAGACGTGTAAAAACTAATATAAATATAACTTCTGAAGTGGATTCAGGCATTATTAGCTGAGTTATGAACTTTTTGTTTACAAATTTACAATTGAGTGTGCAAATGTATTAGCATTGTAAGAACTAATTTAAATATATATTCTAAAGTGGATATATGCATTATTTTCTGAGCTGTGATCTTTTTGTTTACAAATTTACAATTGAGTATGCAAATGTATTAGACGTATAAAAACTAATATAAATATAAATTCTGAAGTGGATTCAGGCATTATTAGCTGAGTTGTGAACTTTTTGTTTTCAAATTTACAATTGAGTATGCAAATGTATTAGCCGTGTAAGAACTAATTTAAATATAAAATCTGCCGTGGATACATGCATTATTAGCTGAGATGTGAACTTTTTGTTTACAAATTTACAATTGAGTATGCAAATGTATTAGCCGTGTAAAAACTAATATAAGTACAAATTCTGCCGTGGATACATGCATTATTAGCTGAATTGTGAACTTTTTGCTTACAAATTTACAACTGAGTGTGCAAATCTATTAGCATTGTAAGAACTAATTTAAATATAAATTCTAAAGTGGATATATGCATTATTATCTGAGTTGTGAACTTTTTGTTTACAAATTTACAATTGAGTATCCAAATGTTTTAGACGTGTAAAAACTAATATAAATATAAATTCTGAAGTGGATTCAGGCATTATTATCTGAGTTGTGAACTTTTTGTTTACAAATTTACAATTGAGTATGCAAATGTATTAGACGTGTAAAAACTAATATAAATATAAATTCTGAAGTGGATTCAGGCATTATTAGCTGAGTTGTGAACTTTTTGTTTACAAATTTACAATTGAGTATGCAAATGTATTAGCCTTCTAAAAACTAATATAAGTACAAATTCTGCTGTGGATACATGCATTATTAGCGGAGTTGTGAACTTTTTGTTTACAAATTTACAATTGAGTATGCAAATGTATTAGCCGTGTAAAAACTATTATAAATACAAATTCTGAAGTGGATACAGACATTATTAGCTGAGTATGCAAATGTATTAGACGTGTAAAAACTAATATAAATATAAATTCTGAAGTGGAATCAGGCATTATTAGCTGAGTTGTGAACTTTTTGTTTACAAATTTACAATTGAGTATGCAAATGTATTAGCCTTCTAAAAACTAATATAAGTACAAATTCTGCCGTGGATACATACATTATTAGCGGAGTTGTGAACTTTTTGTTTACAAATTTACAATTGAGTATGCAAATGTATAAGACGTGTAAAAACTAATATAAATATAAATTCTGAAGTGGATTCAGGCATTATTAGCTGAGTTGTGAACTTTTTGTTTACAAATTTACAATTGAGTATGCAAATGTATTAGCATTGTAAGAACTAATTTAAATATAAAATCTGCCGTGGATACATGCATTATTAGCTGAGATGTGAACTTTTTGTTTACAAATTTACAATTGAGTATGCAAATTTATTAGCCGTGTAAAAACTAATATAAATACAAATTCTGAAGTGGATTCAGGCATTATTAGCTGAGTTGTGAACTTGTTGTTTTCAAATTTACAATTGAGTATGCAAATGTATTAGCCGTGTAAAAACTATTATAAATACAAATTCTGAAGTGGATACAGACATTATTAGCTGAGTATGCAAATGTATTAGACGTGTAAAAACTAATATAAATATAAATTCTGAAGTGGAATCAGGCATTATTAGCAGAGTTGTGAACTTTTTGTTTACAAATTTACAATTGAGTATGCAAATGTATTAGACGTGTAAAAACTAATATAAATATAAATTCTGAAGTGGATTCAGGCATTATTAGCTGAGTTGTGAACTTTTTGTTTACAAATTTACAATTGAGTATGCAAATGTATTAGCATTGTAAGAACTAATTTAAATATAAAATCTGCCGTGGATACATGCATTATTAACTGAGTTGTGAACTTTTTGTTTACAAATTTACAATTGAGTGTGCAAATGTATTAGCATTGTAAGAACTAATTTAAATATAAATTCTAAAGTGGATATATGCATTATTATCTGAGTTGTGAACTTTTTGTTTACAAATTTACAATTGAGTATGCAAATGTATTAGACGTGTAAAAACTAATATAAATATAAATTCTGAAGTGGATTCAGGCATTATTAGCTGAGTTGTGAACTTTTTGTTTACAAATTTACAATTGAGTATGCAAATGTATTAGCATTGTAAGAACTAATTTAAATATAAAATCTGCCGTGGATACATGCATTATTAACTGAGTTGTGAACTTTTTGTTTACAAATTTACAATTGAGTATGCAAATTTATTAGCCGTGTAAAAACTAATATAAATACAAATTCTGAAGTGGATTCAGGCATTATTAGCTGAGTTGTGAACTTTTTGTTTTCAAATTTACAATTGAGTATGCAAATGTATTAGCCGTGTAAAAACTATTATAAATACAAATTCTGAAGTGGATACAGACATTATTAGCTGAGTATGCAAATGTATTAGACGTGTAAAAACTAATATAAATATAAATTCTGAAGTGGAATCAGGCATTATTAGCAGAGTTGTGAACTTTTTGTTTACAAATTTACAATTGAGTATGCAAATGTATTAGACGTGTAAAAACTAATATAAATATAAATTCTGAAGTGGATTCAGGCATTATTAGCTGAGTTGTGAACTTTTTGTTTACAAATTTACAATTGAGTATGCAAATGTATTAGCATTGTAAGAGCTAATTTAAATATAAAATCTGCCGTGGATACATGCATTATTAACTGAGTTGTGAACTTTTTGTTTACAAATTTACAATTGAGTGTGCAAATGTATTAGCATTGTAAGAACTAATTTAAATATAAATTCTAAAGTGGATATATGCATTATTATCTGAGTTGTGAACTTTTTGTTTACAAATTTACAATTGAGTATGCAAATGTATTAGACGTGTAAAAACTAATATAAATATAAATTCTGAAGTGGATTCAGGCATTATTAGCTGAGTTGTGAACTTTTTGTTTACAAATTTACAATTGAGTATGCAAATGTATTAGCATTGTAAGAGCTAATTTAAATATAAAATCTGCCGTGGATACATGCATTATTAACTGAGTTGTGAACTTTTTGTTTACAAATTTACAATTGAGTATGCAAATGTATTAGACGTGTAAAAACTTATATAAATATAAATTCTAAAGTGGATATATGCATTATTATCTGAGTTGTGAACTTTTTGTTTATAAATTTACAATTGAGTATGCAAATGTATTAGACGTGTAAAAACTAATATAAATTCAAATTCTGAAGTGGATTCAGGCATTATTAGCTGAGTTGTGAACTTTTTGTTTTCAAATTTACAATTGAGTATGCAAATGTATTAGCCGTGTAAGAACTAATTTAAATATAAAATCTGCCGTGGATACATGCATTATTAGCTGAGATGTGAACTTTTTGTTTACAAATTTACAATTGAGTATGCAAATGTATTAGCCGTGTAAAAACTAATATAAGTACAAATTCTGCCGTGGATACATGCATTATTAGCTGAGTTGTGAACTTTTTGTTTACAAATTTGCAATAGAGTATGCAAATGTATTAGCCTTCTAAAAACTAATAAAATGTATAAATTCTGCCGTGGATACATGCATTATAAGCGGAGTTGTGAACTTTTTGTTTACAAATTTACAATTGAGTATGCAAATGTATTAGCATTGCAAGAACTAATTTAAATATAAATTCTAAAGTGGATATATGCATTATTATCTGAAATGTGAACTTTTGTTTACAAATTTACAATTGAGTGTGCAAATGTATTAGCATTGTAAGAACTAATTTAAATATAAATTCTAAAGTGGATATATGCATTATTATCTGAGTTGTGAACTTTTTGTTTACAAATTTACAATTGAGTATGCAAATGTATTAGACGTGTAAAAACTAATATAAATATAAATTCTGAAGTGGATTCAGGCATTATTAGCTGAGTTGTGAACTTTTTGTTTACAAATTTACAATTGAGTATGCAAATGTATTAGCATTGTAAGAACTAATTTAAATATAAAATCTGCCGTGGATACATGCATTATTAACTGAGTTGTGAACTTTTTGTTTACAAATTTACAATTGAGTATGCAAATTTATTAGCCGTGTAAAAACTAATATAAATACAAATTCTGAAGTGGATTCAGGCATTATTAGCTGAGTTGTGAACTTTTTGTTTTCAAATTTACAATTGAGTATGCAAATGTATTAGCCGTGTAAAAACTATTATAAATACAAATTCTGAAGTGGATACAGACATTATTAGCTGAGTATGCAAATGTATTAGACGTGTAAAAACTAATATAAATATAAATTCTGAAGTGGATTCAGGCATTATTAGCTGAGTTGTGAACTTTTTGTTTACAAATTTACAATTGAGTATGCAAATGTATTAGCATTGTAAGAACTAATTTAAATATAAAATCTGCCGTGGATACATGCATTATTAACTGAGTTGTGAACTTTTTGTTTACAAATTTACAATTGAGTGTGCAAATGTATTAGCATTGTAAGAACTAATTTAAATATAAATTCTAAAGTGGATATATGCATTATTATCTGAGTTGTGAACTTTTTGTTTACAAATTTACAATTGAGTATGCAAATGTATTAGCCTTCTAAAAACTAATAAAATGTATAAATTCTGCCGTGGATACATGCATTATAAGCGGAGTTGTGAACTTTTTGTTTACAAATTTACAATTGAGTGTGCAAATGTATTAGCATTGTAAGAACTAATTTAAACATAAATTCTAAAGTGGATATATGAATTATTATCTGAGTTGTGAACTTTTTGTTTACAAATTTACAATTGAGTATGCAAATGTATTAGCATTGTAAGAACTTATTTAAATATAAAATCTGCCGTGGATACATGCATTATTAGCTGAGATGTGAACTTTTGTTTACAAATTTACAATTGAGTATGCAAATGTATTAGATGTGTAAAAACTAATACAAATATAAATTCTAAAGTGGATATATGCATTATTATCTGAACTTTTTTTTTGTGAACTTTTTGTTTAGAAATTTACAATTGAGTATGCAAATGTATTAGCCGTGTAAAAACTAATATAAATTCAAATTCTGAAGTGGATTCAGGCATTATTAGCTGAGTTGTGAACTTTTTGTTTTCAAATTTACAATTGACTATGCAAATGTATTAGCCGTGTAAAAACTATTATAAATACTAATTCTGAAGTGGATACAGACATTATTAGCTGAGTATGCAAATGTATTAGACGTGTAAAAACTAATATAAATATAAATTCTGAAGTGGATTCAGGCATTATTAGCTGAGTTGTAAACTTTTTGTTTACAAATTTACAATTGAGTATGCAAATGTATTAGCCTTCTAAAAACTAATATAAGTACAAATTCTGCCGTGGATACATGCATTATTAGCGGAGTTGTGAACTTTTTGTTTACAAATTTACAATTGAGTGTGCAAATCTATTAGCATTGTAAGAACTAATTTAAATATAAATTCTAAAGTAGATATATGCATTATTATCTGAGTTGTGAACTTTTTGTTTACAAATTTACAATTGAGTATGCAAATGTATTAGCCATGTAAAAACTAATATAAATATAAATTCTGAAGTGGATTCAGGCATTATTAGCTGAGTTGTGAACTTTTTGTTTACAAATTTACAATTGAGTATGCAAATGTATTAGCCTTCTAAAAACTAATATAAGTACAAATTCTGCCGTGGATACATGCATTATTAGCGGAGTTGTGAACTTTTTGTTTACAAATTCACAATTGAGTATGCAAATGTATTAGCCGTGTAAAAACTATTATAAATACAAATTCTGAAGTGGATACAGACATTATTAGCTGAGTATGCAAATGTATTAGACGTGTAAAAACTAATATAAATATAAATTCTGAAGTGGATACAGGCATTATTAGCTGAGTTGTGAACTTTTTGTTTACAAATTTACAATTGAGTGTGCAAATCTATTAGCATTGTAAGAACTAATTTAAATATAAATTCTAAAGTGGATATATGCATTATTATCTGAGCTGTGAACTTTTTGTTTACAAATTTACAATTGAGTATGCAAATGTATTAGCATTGTAAGAACTAATTTAAATATAAAATCTGCCGTGGATACATGCATTATTATCTGAGTTGTGAACTTTTTGTTTACAAATTTACAATTGAGTATGCAAATGTATTAGCCGTGTAAAAACTAATATAAATACAAATTCTGAAGTGGATACAGGCATTATTAGCTGAGTTGTGAACTTTTTGTTTACAAATTTACAATTGAGTGTGCAAATCTATTAGCATTGTAAGAACTAATTTAAATATAAATTCTGAAGTGGATTCAGGCATTATTAGCTGAGTTGTGAACTTTTTGTTTACAAATTTACAATTGAGTATGCAAATGTATTAGCATTGTAAGAACTAATTTAAATATAAAATCTGCCGTGGATACATGCATTATTAGCTGAGATGTGAACTTTTTGTTTACAAATTTACAATTGAGTATGCAAATGTATTAGCCGTGTAAAAACTAATATAAATACAAATTCTGAAGTGGATTCAGGCATTATTAGCTGAGTTGTGAACTTTTTGTTTTCAAATTTACAACTGAGTGTGCAAATCTATTAGCATTGTAAGAACTAATTTAAATATAAATTCTAAAGTGGATATATGCATTATTATCTGAGTTGTGAACTTTTTGTTTACAAATTTACAATTGAGTGTGCAAATCTATTAGCATTGTAAGAACTAATTTAAATATAAATTCTGAAGTGGATTCAGGCATTATTAGCTGAGTTGTGAACTTTTTGTTTACAAATTTACAATTGAGTATGCAAATGTATTAGCATTGTAAGAACTAATTTAAATATAAAATCTGCCGTGGATACATGCATTATTAGCTGAGATGTGAACTTTTTGTTTACAAATTTACAATTGAGTATGCAAATGTATTAGCCGTGTAAAAACTATTATAAATACAAATTCTGAAGTGGATACAGACATTATTAGCTGAGTATGCAAATGTATTAGACGTGTAAAAACTAATATAAATATAAATTCTGAAGTGGAATCAGGCATTATTAGCAGAGTTGTGAACTTTTTGTTTACAAATTTACAATTGAGTATGCAAATGTATTAGCCTTCTAAAAACTAATATAAGTACAAATTCTGCCGTTGATACATGCATTATTAGCTGAGTTGTGAACTTTTTGTTTACAAATTTACAATTGAGTGTGCAAATGTATTAGCATTGTAAGAACTAATTTAAATATAAATTCTAAAGTGGATATATGCATTATTATCTGAGCTGTGAACTTTTTGTTTACAAATTTACAATTGAGTATGCAAATGTATTAGCATTGTAAGAACTAATTTAAATATAAAATCTGCCGTGGATACATGCATTATTATCTGAGTTGTGAACTTTTTGTTTACAAATTTACAATTGAGTATGCAAATGTATTAGACGTGTAAAAACTTATATAAATATAAATTCTAAGGTGGATATATGCATTATTATCTGAGCTGTGAACTTTTTGTTTACAAATTTACAATTGAGTATGCAAATGTATTAGCATTGTAAGAACTAATTTAAATATAAATTCTAAAGTGGATATATGCATTATTATCTGAGTTGTGAACTTTTTGTTTATAAATTTACAATTGAGTATGCAAATGTATTAGACGTGTAAAAACTAATATAAATTCAAATTCTGAAGTGGATTCAGGCATTATTAGCTGAGTTGTGAACTTTTTGTTTTCAAATTTACAATTGAGTATGCAAATGTATTAGCCGTTTAAGAACTAATTTAAATATAAAATCTGCCGTGGATACATGCATTATTAGCTGAGATGTGAACTTTTTGTTTACAAATTTACAATTGAGTATGCAAATGTATTAGCCGTGTAAAAACTAATATAAGTACAAATTCTGCCGTGGATACATGCATTATTAGCTGAGTTGTGAACTTTTTGTTTACAAATTTGTAATAGAGTATGCAAATGTATTAGCCTTCTAAAAACTAATAAAATGTACAAATTCTGCCGTGGATACATGCATTATTAGCGGAGTTGTGAACTTTTTGTTTACAAATTTACAACTGAGTGTGCAAATCTATTAGCATTGTAAGAACTAATTTAAATATAAATTCTAAAGTGGATATATGCATTATTATCTGAGTTGTGAACTTTTTGTTTACAAATTTACAATTGAGTATGTAAATGTATTAGACGTGTAAAAACTAATATAAATATAAATTCTGAAGTGGATACAGGCATTATTAGCTGAGTTGTGAACTTTTTGTTTACAAATTTACAATTGAGTGTGCAAATCTATTAGCATTGTAAGAACTAATTTAAATATAAATTCTAAAGAGGATATATGCATTATTATCTGAGTTGTGAACTTTTTGTTTACAAATTTACAATTGAGTATGCAAATGTATTAGACGTGTAAAAACTAATATAAATATAAATTCTGAAGTGGATTCAGGCATTATTAGCTGAGTTGTGAACTTTTTGTTTACAAATTTACAATTGAGTATGCAAATGTATTAGCCGTGTAAAAACTATTATAAATACAAATTCTGAAGTGGATACAGACATTATTAGCTGAGTATGCAAATGTATTAGACGTGTAAAAACTAATATAAATATAAATTCTGCCGTGGATACATGCATTATTAGCGGAGTTGTGAACTTTTTGTTTACAAATTTACAATTGAGTATGCAAATGTATTAGCCGTGTAAAAACTATTATAAATACAAATTCTGAAGTGGATACAGACATTATTCGCTGAGTATGCAAATGTATTAGACGTGTAAAAACTAATATAAATATAAATTCTGAAGTGGATACAGGCATTATTAGCTGAGTTGTGAACTTTTTGTTTACAAATTTACAATTGAGTATGCAAATGTATTAGCCTTCTAAAAACTAATATAAGTACAAATTCTGCCGTGGATACATACATTATTAGCGGAGTTGTGAACTTTTTGTTTACAAATTTACAATTGAGTATGCAAATGTATAAGACGTGTAAAAACTAATATAAATATAAATTCTGAAGTGGATTCAGGCATTATTAGCTGAGTTGTAAACTTTTTGTTTACAAATTTACAATTGAGTATGCAAATGTATTAGCCTTCTAAAAACTAATATAAGTACAAATTCTGCCGTGGATACATGCATTATTAGCGGAGTTGTGAACTTTTTGTTTACAAATTTACAATTGAGTGTGCAAATCTATTAGCATTGTAAGAACTAATTTAAATATAAATTCTAAAGTGGATATATGCATTATTATCTGAGTTGTGAACTTTTTGTTTACAAATTTACAATTGAGTATGCAAATGTATTAGCCATGTAAAAACTAATATAAATATAAATTCTGAAGTGGATTCAGGCATTATTAGCTGAGTTGTGAACTTTTTGTTTACAAATTTACAATTGAGTATGCAAATGTATTAGCCTTCTAAAAACTAATATAAGTACAAATTCTGCCGTGGATACATGCATTATTAGCGGAGTTGTGAACTTTTTGTTTACAAATTCACAATTGAGTATGCAAATGTATTAGCCGTGTAAAAACTATTATAAATACAAATTCTGAAGTGGATACAGACATTATTAGCTGAGTATGCAAATGTATTAGACGTGTAAAAACTAATATAAATATAAATTCTGAAGTGGATACAGGCATTATTAGCTGAGTTGTGAACTTTTTGTTTACAAATTTACAATTGAGTGTGCAAATCTATTAGCATTGTAAGAACTAATTTAAATATAAATTCTAAAGTGGATATATGCATTATTGTCTGAGCTGTGAACTTTTTGTTTACAAATTTACAATTGAGTATGCAAATGTATTAGCATTGTAAGAACTAATTTAAATATAAAATCTGCCGTGGATACATGCATTATTATCTGAGTTGTGAACTTTTTGTTTACAAATTTACAATTGAGTATGCAAATGTATTAGCCGTGTAAAAACTAATATAAATACAAATTCTGAAGTGGATACAGGCATTATTAGCTGAGTTGTGAACTTTTTGTTTACAAATTTACAATTGAGTGTGCAAATCAATTAGCATTGTAAGAACTAATTTAAATATAAATTCTGAAGTGGATTCAGGCATTATTAGCTGAGTTGTGAACTTTTTGTTTACAAATTTACAATTGAGTATGCAAATGTATTAGCATTGTAAGAACTAATTTAAATATAAAATCTGCCGTGGATACATGCATTATTAGCTGAGATGTGAACTTTTTGTTTACAAATTTACAATTGAGTATGCAAATGTATTAGCCGTGTAAAAACTAATATAAATACAAATTCTGAAGTGGATTCAGGCATTATTAGCTGAGTTGTGAACTTTTTGTTTTCAAATTTACAATTGAGTATGCAAATGTATTAGCCGTGTAAAAACTATTATAAATACAAATTCTGAAGTGGATACAGACATTATTAGCTGAGTATGCAAATGTATTAGACGTGTAAAAACTAATATAAATATAAATTCTGAAGTGGAATCAGGCATTATTAGCAGAGTTGTGAACTTTTTGTTTACAAATTTACAATTGAGTATGCAAATGTATTAGCCTTCTAAAAACTAATATAAGTACAAATTCTGCCGTTGATACATGCATTATTAGCTGAGTTGTGAACTTTTTGTTTACAAATTTACAATTGAGTGTGCAAATGTATTAGCATTGTAAGAACTAATTTAAATATAAATTCTAAAGTGGATATATGCATTATTATCTGAGCTGTGAACTTTTTGTTTACAAATTTACAATTGAGTATGCAAATGTATTAGCATTGTAAGAACTAATTTAAATATAAAATCTGCCGTGGATACATGCATTATTATCTGAGTTGTGAACTTTTTGTTTACAAATTTACAATTGAGTATGCAAATGTATTAGACGTGTAAAAACTTATATAAATATAAATTCTAAGGTGGATATATGCATTATTATCTGAGCTGTGAACTTTTTGTTTACAAATTTACAATTGAGTATGCAAATGTATTAGCATTGTAAGAACTAATTTAAATATAAATTCTAAAGTGGATATATGCATTATTATCTGAGTTGTGAACTTTTTGTTTATAAATTTACAATTGAGTATGCAAATGTATTAGACGTGTAAAAACTAATATAAATTCAAATTCTGAAGTGGATTCAGGCATTATTAGCTGAGTTGTGAACTTTTTGTTTTCAAATTTACAATTGAGTATGCAAATGTATTAGCCGTTTAAGAACTAATTTAAATATAAAATCTGCCGTGGATACATGCATTATTAGCTGAGATGTGAACTTTTTGTTTACAAATTTACAATTGAGTATGCAAATGTATTAGCCGTGTAAAAACTAATATAAGTACAAATTCTGCCGTGGATACATGCATTATTAGCTGAGTTGTGAACTTTTTGTTTACAAATTTGTAATAGAGTATGCAAATGTATTAGCCTTCTAAAAACTAATAAAATGTACAAATTCTGCCGTGGATACATGCATTATTAGCGGAGTTGTGAACTTTTTGTTTACAAATTTACAACTGAGTGTGCAAATCTATTAGCATTGTAAGAACTAATTTAAATATAAATTCTAAAGTGGATATATGCATTATTATCTGAGTTGTGAACTTTTTGTTTACAAATTTACAATTGAGTATGTAAATGTATTAGACGTGTAAAAACTAATATAAATATAAATTCTGAAGTGGATACAGGCATTATTAGCTGAGTTGTGAACTTTTTGTTTACAAATTTACAATTGAGTGTGCAAATCTATTAGCATTGTAAGAACTAATTTAAATATAAATTCTAAAGAGGATATATGCATTATTATCTGAGTTGTGAACTTTTTGTTTACAAATTTACAATTGAGTATGCAAATGTATTAGACGTGTAAAAACTAATATAAATATAAATTCTGAAGTGGATTCAGGCATTATTAGCTGAGTTGTGAACTTTTTGTTTACAAATTTACAATTGAGTATGCAAATGTATTAGCCGTGTAAAAACTATTATAAATACAAATTCTGAAGTGGATACAGACATTATTAGCTGAGTATGCAAATGTATTAGACGTGTAAAAACTAATATAAATATAAATTCTGCCGTGGATACATGCATTATTAGCGGAGTTGTGAACTTTTTGTTTACAAATTTACAATTGAGTATGCAAATGTATTAGCCGTGTAAAAACTATTATAAATACAAATTCTGAAGTGGATACAGACATTATTCGCTGAGTATGCAAATGTATTAGACGTGTAAAAACTAATATAAATATAAATTCTGAAGTGGATACAGGCATTATTAGCTGAGTTGTGAACTTTTTGTTTACAAATTTACAATTGAGTATGCAAATGTATTAGCCTTCTAAAAACTAATATAAGTACAAATTCTGCCGTGGATACATACATTATTAGCGGAGTTGTGAACTTTTTGTTTACAAATTTACAATTGAGTATGCAAATGTATAAGACGTGTAAAAACTAATATAAATATAAATTCTGAAGTGGATTCAGGCATTATTAGCTGAGTTGTGAACTTTTTGTTTATAAATTTACAATTGAGTATGCAAATGTATTAGCATTGTAAGAACTAATTTAAATATAAAATCTGCCGAGGATACATGCATTATTAGCTGAGATGTGAACTTTTTGTTTACAAATTTACAATTGAGTATGCAAATGTATTAGCCGTGTAAAAACTAATATAAATACAAATTCTGAAGTGGATTCAGGCATTATTAGCTGAGTTGTGAACTTTTTGTTTTCAAATTTACAATTGAGTATGCAAATGTATTAGCCGTGTAAAAACTAATATAAATACAAATTCTGAAGTGGAATCAGGCATTATTAGCAGAGTTGTGAACTTTTTGTTTACAAATTTACAATTGAGTATGCAAATGTATTAGCCTTCTAAAAACTAATATAAGTACAAATTCTGCCGTGGATACATACATTATTAGCGGAGTTGTGAACTTTTTGTTTACAAATTTACAATTGAGTATGCAAATGTATAAGACGTGTAAAAACTAATATAAATATAAATTCTGAAGTGGATTCAGGCATTATTAGCTGAGTTGTGAACTTTTTGTTTATAAATTTACAATTGAGTATGCAAATGTATTAGCATTGTAAGAACTAATTTAAATATAAAATCTGCCGAGGATACATGCATTATTAGCTGAGATGTGAACTTTTTGTTTACAAATTTACAATTGAGTATGCAAATGTATTAGCCGTGTAAAAACTATTATAAATACAAATTCTGAAGTGGATACAGACATTATTAGCTGAGTATGCAAATGTATTAGACGTGTAAAAACTAATATAAATATAAATTCTGAAGTGGAATCAGGCATTATTAGCAGAGTTGTGAACTTTTTGTTTACAAATTTACAATTGAGTATGCAAATGTATTAGACGTGTAAAAACTAATATAAATATAAATTCTGAAGTGGATACAGGCATTATTAGCTGAGTTGTGAACGTTTTGTTTACAAATTTACAATTGAGTGTGCAAATCTATTAGCATTGTAAGAACTAATTTAAATATAAATTCTAAAGAGGATATATGCATTATTATCTGAGTTGTGAACTTTTTGTTTACAAATTTACAATTGAGTATGCAAATGTATTAGCCGTGTAAAAACTAATATAAATACAAATTCTGAAGTGGAATCAGGCATTATTAGCAGAGTTGTGAACTTTTTGTTTACAAATTTACAATTGAGTATGCAAATGTATTAGCCTTCTAAAAACTAATATAAGTACAAATTCTGCCGTTGATACATGCATTATTAGCTGAGTTGTGAACTTTTTGTTTACAAATTTACAATTGAGTGTGCAAATGTATTAGCATTGTAAGAACTAATTTAAATATAAATTCTAAAGTGGATATATGCATTATTATCTGAGTTGTGAACTTTTTGTTTACAAATTTACAATTGAGTATGCAAATGTATTAGACGTGTAAAAACTAATATAAATACAAATTCTGAAGTGGATTCAGGCATTATTAGCTGAGTTGTGAACTTTTTGTTTTCAAATTTACAATTGAGTATGCAAATGTATTAGCATTGTAGGAACTAATTTAAATATAAAATCTGCCGTGGATACATGCATTATTAGCTGAGATGTGAACTTTTTGTTTACAAATTTACAATTGAGTATGCAAAAAAAAAGACGTGTAAAAACTAATAAAAATATAAATTCTGAAGTGGATGCAGGCATTATTAGCTGAGTTATGAACTTTTTGTTTACAAATTTACAATTGAGTGTGCAAATGTATTAGTATTGTAAGAACTAATTTAAATATAAATTCTAAAGTGGATATATGCATTACTATCTGAGTTGTGAACTTTTTGTTTACAAATTTACAATTGAGTATGCAAATGTATTAGCATTGTAAGAACTAATTTAAATATAAAATCTGCCGTGGATACATGCATTATTAGCTGAGATGTGAACTTTTTGTTTACAAATTTACAATTGAGTATGCAAATGTATTAGACGTGTAAAAACTAATATAAATATAAATTCTGAAGTGGATTCAGGCATTATTAGCTGAGTTATGAACTTTTTGTTTACAAATTTACAATTGAGTGTGCAAATGTATTAGCATTGTAAGAACTAATTTAAATATAAATTCTAAGGTGGATATATGCATTATTTTCTGAGCTGTGATCTTTTTGTTTACAAATTTACAATTGAGTATGCAAATGTATTAGCATTGTAAGAACTAATTTAAATATAAATTCTAAAGTGGATACATGCATTATTAGTTGAGATGTGAACTTTTTGTTTACAAATTTAAAATTGAGTATGCAAATGTATTAGCCGTGTAAGAACTTATTTAAATATAAAATCTGCCGTGGATACATGCATTATTAGCTGAGATGTGAACTTTTTGTTTACAAATTTACAATTGAGTATGCAAATGTATTAGCCGTGTAAAAACTAATATAAGTACAAATTCTGAAGTGGATATATGCATTATTATCTGAGTTGTGAACTTTTTGTTTATAAATTTACAATTGAGTATGCAAATGTATTAGACGTGTAAAAACTAATATAAATTCAAATTCTGAAGTGGATTCAGGCATTATTAGCTGAGTTGTGAACTTTTTGTTTTCAAATTTACAATTGAGTATGCAAATGTATTAGCCGTGTAAGAACTTATTTAAATATAAAATCTGCCGTGGATACATGCATTATTAGCTGAGATGTGAACTTTTTGTTTACAAATTTACAATTGAGTATGCAAATGTATTAGCCGTGTAAAAACTAATATAAGTACAAATTCTGCCGTGGATACATGCATTATTAGCTGAGTTGTGAACTTTTTGTTTACAAATTTGCAATAGAGTATGCAAATGTATTAGCCTTCTAATAACTAATAAAATGTATAAATTCTGCCGTGGATACATGCATTATAAGCAGAGTTGTGAACTTTTTGTTTACAAATTTACAATTGAGTATGCAAATGTATTAGCATTGCAAGAACTAATTTAAATATAAATTGTAAAGCGGATATATGCATTATTATCTGAAATGTGAACTTTTGTTTACAAATTTACAATTGAGTATGCAAATGTATTAGACGTGTAAAAACTAATATAAAAATAAATTCTAAAGTGGATATATGCATTATTATCTGAACTTTTTTTTTTGTGAACTTTTTGTTTAGAAATTTACAATTGAGTATGCAAATGTATTAGCCGTGTAAAAACTAATATAAATTCAAATTCTGAAGTGGATTCAGGCATTATTAGCTGAGTTGTGAACTTTTTGTTTTCAAATTTACAATTGACTATGCAAATGTATTAGCCGTGTAAAAACTATTATAAATACTAATTCTGAAGTGGATACAGACATTATTAGCTGAGTTGTAAACTTTTTGTTTACAAATTTACAATTGAGTATGCAAATGTATTAGCCTTCTAAAAACTAATATAAGTACAAATTCTGCCGTGGATACATGCATTATTAGCGGAGTTGTGAACTTTTTGTTTACAAATTTACAATAGAGTATGCAAATGTATTAGCCTTCTAATAACTAATAAAATGTATAAATTCTGCCGTGGATACATGCATTATAAGCAGAGTTGTGAACTTTTTGTTTACAAATTTACAATTGAGTGTGCAAATGTATTAGCATTGTAAGAACTAATTTAAATATAAATTCTAAAGTGGATATATGCATTACTATCTGAGTTGTGAACTTTTTGTTTACAAATTTACAATTGAGTATGCAAATGTATTAGCCGTGTAAAAACTAATATAAGTACAAAATCTGCCGTGGATACATGCATTATTAGCTGAGATGTGAACTTTTTGTTTACAAATTTACAATTGAGTATGCAAATGTATTAGCCGTGTAAAAACTAATATAAATACAAATTCTGAAGTGGATTCAGGCATTATTAGCTGAGTTGTGAACTTTTTGTTTTCAAATTTACAATTGAGTATGCAAATGTATTAGCCGTGTAAAAACTATTATAAATACAAATTCTGAAGTGGATACAGACATTATTAGCTGAGTATGCAAATGTATTAGACGTGTAAAAACTAATATAAATATAAATTCTGAAGTGGATACAGGCATTATTAGCTGAGTTGTGAACTTTTTGTTTACAAATTTACAATTGAGTATGCAAATGTATTAGCCTTCTAAAAACTAATATAAGTACAAATTCTGCCGTGGATACATGCATTATTAGCTGAGTTGTGAACTTTTTGTTTACAAATTTGCAATAGAGTATGCAAATGTATTAGCCTTCTAATAACTAATAAAATGTATAAATTCTGCCGTGGATACATGCATTATAAGCAGAGTTGTGAACTTTTTGTTTACAAATTTACAATTGAGTATGCAAATGTATTAGCATTGCAAGAACTAATTTAAATATAAATTGTAAAGCGGATATATGCATTATTATCTGAAATGTGAACTTTTGTTTACAAATTTACAATTGAGTATGCAAATGTATTAGACGTGTAAAAACTAATATAAAAATAAATTCTAAAGTGGATATATGCATTATTATCTGAACTTTTTTTTTTGTGAACTTTTTGTTTAGAAATTTACAATTGAGTATGCAAATGTATTAGCCGTGTAAAAACTAATATAAATTCAAATTCTGAAGTGGATTCAGGCATTATTAGCTGAGTTGTGAACTTTTTGTTTTCAAATTTACAATTGAGTATGCAAATGTATTAGCATTGTAAGAACTAATTTAAATATAAAATCTGCCGTGGATACATGCATTATTAGCTGAGATGTGAACTTTTTGTTTACAAATTTACAATTGAGTATGCAAAAAAAAAGACGTGTAAAAACTAATAAAAATATAAATTCTGAAGTGGATGCAGGCATTATTAGCTGAGTTATGAACTTTTTGTTTACAAATTTACAATTGAGTGTGCAAATGTATTAGTATTGTAAGAACTAATTTAAATATAAATTCTAAAGTGGATATATGCATTACTATCTGAGTTGTGAACTTTTTGTTTACAAATTTACAATTGAGTATGCAAATGTATTAGCATTGTAAGAACTAATTTAAATATAAAATCTGCCGTGGATACATGCATTATTAGCTGAGATGTGAACTTTTTGTTTACAAATTTACAATTGAGTATGCAAATGTATTAGACGTGTAAAAACTAATATAAATATAAATTCTGAAGTGGATTCAGGCATTATTAGCTGAGTTATGAACTTTTTGTTTACAAATTTACAATTGAGTGTGCAAATGTATTAGCATTGTAAGAACTAATTTAAATATAAATTCTAAGGTGGATATATGCATTATTTTCTGAGCTGTGATCTTTTTGTTTACAAATTTACAATTGAGTATGCAAATGTATTAGCATTGTAAGAACTAATTTAAATATAAATTCTAAAGTGGATACATGCATTATTAGTTGAGATGTGAACTTTTTGTTTACAAATTTAAAATTGAGTATGCAAATGTATTAGCCGTGTAAGAACTTATTTAAATATAAAATCTGCCGTGGATACATGCATTATTAGCTGAGATGTGAACTTTTTGTTTACAAATTTACAATTGAGTATGCAAATGTATTAGCCGTGTAAAAACTAATATAAGTACAAATTCTGAAGTGGATATATGCATTATTATCTGAGTTGTGAACTTTTTGTTTATAAATTTACAATTGAGTATGCAAATGTATTAGACGTGTAAAAACTAATATAAATTCAAATTCTGAAGTGGATTCAGGCATTATTAGCTGAGTTGTGAACTTTTTGTTTTCAAATTTACAATTGAGTATGCAAATGTATTAGCCGTGTAAGAACTTATTTAAATATAAAATCTGCCGTGGATACATGCATTATTAGCTGAGATGTGAACTTTTTGTTTACAAATTTACAATTGAGTATGCAAATGTATTAGCCGTGTAAAAACTAATATAAGTACAAATTCTGCCGTGGATACATGCATTATTAGCTGAGTTGTGAACTTTTTGTTTACAAATTTGCAATAGAGTATGCAAATGTATTAGCCTTCTAATAACTAATAAAATGTATAAATTCTGCCGTGGATACATGCATTATAAGCAGAGTTGTGAACTTTTTGTTTACAAATTTACAATTGAGTATGCAAATGTATTAGCATTGCAAGAACTAATTTAAACATAAATTGTAAAGCGGATATATGCATTATTATCTGAAATGTGAACTTTTGTTTACAAATTTACAATTGAGTATGCAAATGTATTAGACGTGTAAAAACTAATATAAATATAAATTCTAAAGTGGATATATGCATTATTATCTGAACTTTTTTTTTTGTGAACTTTTTGTTTAGAAATTTACAATTGAGTATGCAAATGTATTAGCCGTGTAAAAACTAATATAAATTCAAATTCTGAAGTGGATTCAGGCATTATTAGCTGAGTTGTGAACTTTTTGTTTTCAAATTTACAATTGACTATGCAAATGTATTAGCCGTGTAAAAACTATTATAAATACTAATTCTGAAGTGGATACAGACATTATTAGCTGAGTTGTAAACTTTTTGTTTACAAATTTACAATTGAGTATGCAAATGTATTAGCCTTCTAAAAACTAATATAAGTACAAATTCTGCCGTGGATACATGCATTATTAGCGGAGTTGTGAACTTTTTGTTTACAAATTTACAATAGAGTATGCAAATGTATTAGCCTTCTAATAACTAATAAAATGTATAAATTCTGCCGTGGATACATGCATTATAAGCAGAGTTGTGAACTTTTTGTTTACAAATTTACAATTGAGTGTGCAAATGTATTAGCATTGTAAGAACTAATTTAAATATAAATTCTAAAGTGGATATATGCATTACTATCTGAGTTGTGAACTTTTTGTTTACAAATTTACAATTGAGTATGCAAATGTATTAGCCGTGTAAAAACTAATATAAGTACAAAATCTGCCGTGGATACATGCATTATTAGCTGAGATGTGAACTTTTTGTTTACAAATTTACAATTGAGTATGCAAATGTATTAGCCGTGTAAAAACTAATATAAATACAAATTCTGAAGTGGATTCAGGCATTATTAGCTGAGTTGTGAACTTTTTGTTTTCAAATTTACAATTGAGTATGCAAATGTATTAGCCGTGTAAAAACTATTATAAATACAAATTCTGAAGTGGATACAGACATTATTAGCTGAGTATGCAAATGTATTAGACGTGTAAAAACTAATATAAATATAAATTCTGAAGTGGATACAGGCATTATTAGCTGAGTTGTGAACTTTTTGTTTACAAATTTACAATTGAGTATGCAAATGTATTAGCCTTCTAAAAACTAATATAAGTACAAATTCTGCCGTGGATACATGCATTATTAGCTGAGTTGTGAACTTTTTGTTTACAAATTTGCAATAGAGTATGCAAATGTATTAGCCTTCTAATAACTAATAAAATGTATAAATTCTGCCGTGGATACATGCATTATAAGCAGAGTTGTGAACTTTTTGTTTACAAATTTACAATTGAGTATGCAAATGTATTAGCATTGCAAGAACTAATTTAAATATAAATTGTAAAGCGGATATATGCATTATTATCTGAAATGTGAACTTTTGTTTACAAATTTACAATTGAGTATGCAAATGTATTAGACGTGTAAAAACTAATATAAAAATAAATTCTAAAGTGGATATATGCATTATTATCTGAACTTTTTTTTTTGTGAACTTTTTGTTTAGAAATTTACAATTGAGTATGCAAATGTATTAGCCGTGTAAAAACTAATATAAATTCAAATTCTGAAGTGGATTCAGGCATTATTAGCTGAGTTGTGAACTTTTTGTTTTCAAATTTACAATTGACTATGCAAATGTATTAGCCGTGTAAAAACTATTATAAATACTAATTCTGAAGTGGATACAGACATTATTAGCTGAGTTGTAAACTTTTTGTTTACAAATTTACAATTGAGTATGCAAATGTATTAGCCTTCTAAAAACTAATATAAGTACAAATTCTGCCGTGGATACATGCATTATTAGCGGAGTTGTGAACTTTTTGTTTACATATTTACAATTGAGTGTGCAAATCTATTAGCATTGTAAGAACTAATTTAAATATAAATTCTAAAGTGGATATATGCATTATTATCTGAGTTGTGAACTTTTTGTTTACAAATTTACAATTGAGTATGCAAATGTATTAGACGTGTAAAAACTAATATAAATATAAATTCTGAAGTGGATTCAGGCATTATTATCTGAGTTGTGAACTTTTTGTTTACAAATTTACAATTGAGTATGCAAATGTATTAGACGTGTAAAAACTAATATAAATATAAATTCTGAAGTGGATTCAGGCATTATTAGCTGAGTATGCAAATGTATTAGACGTGTAAAAACTAATATAAATATAAATTCTGAAGTGGATTCAGGCATTATTAGCTGAGTTGTGAACTTTTTGTTTACAAATTTACAATTGAGTATGCAAATGTATTAGCCGTGTAAAAACTAATATAAATACAAATTCTGAAGTGGATTCAGGCATTATTAGCTGAGTTGTGAACTTTTTGTTTTCAAATTTACAATTGAGTATGCAAATGTATTAGCCGTGTAAAAACTATTATAAATACAAATTCTGAAGTGGATACAGACATTATTAGCTGAGTATGCAAATGTATTAGACGTGTAAAAACTAATATAAATATAAATTCTGAAGTGGATACAGGCATTATTAGCTGAGATGTGAACTTTTTGTTTACAAATTTACAATTGAGTATGCAAATGTATTAGCCGTGTAAAAACTAATATAAATACAAAATCTGCCGTGGATACATGCATTATTAGCTGAGATGTGAACTTTTTGTTTACAAATTTACAATTGAGTATGCAAATGTATTAGCCGTGTAAAAACTAATATAAATACAAATTCTGAAGTGGATTCAGGCATTATTAGCTGAGTTGTGAACTTTTTGTTTTCAAATTTACAATTGAGTATGCAAATGTATTAGCCGTGTAAAAACTATTATAAATACAAATTCTGAAGTGGATACAGACATTATTAGCTGAGTATGCAAATGTATTAGACGTGTAAAAACTAATATAAATATAAATTCTGAAGTGGATACAGGCATTATTAGCTGAGTTGTGAACTTTTTGTTTACAAATTTACAATTGAGTATGCAAATGTATTAGCCTTCTAAAAACTAATATAAGTACAAATTCTGCCGTGGATACATGCATTATTAGCTGAGTTGTGAACTTTTTGTTTACAAATTTGCAATAGAGTATGCAAATGTATTAGCCTTCTAATAACTAATAAAATGTATAAATTCTGCCGTGGATACATGCATTATAAGCAGAGTTGTGAACTTTTTGTTTACAAATTTACAATTGAGTATGCAAATGTATTAGCATTGCAAGAACTAATTTAAATATAAATTGTAAAGCGGATATATGCATTATTATCTGAAATGTGAACTTTTGTTTACAAATTTACAATTGAGTATGCAAATGTATTAGACGTGTAAAAACTAATATAAAAATAAATTCTAAAGTGGATTCAGGCATTATTATCTGAGTTGTGAACTTTTTGTTTACAAATTTACAATTGAGTATGCAAATGTATTAGACGTGTAAAAACTAATATAAATATAAATTCTGAAGTGGATTCAGGCATTATTAGCTGAGTATGCAAATGTATTAGACGTGTAAAAACTAATATAAATATAAATTCTGAAGTGGATTCAGGCATTATTAGCTGAGTTGTGAACTTTTTGTTTACAAATTTACAATTGAGTATGCAAATGTATTAGCCGTGTAAAAACTAATATAAGTACAAATTCTGCCGTGGATACATGCATTATTAGCTGAGTTGTGAACTTTTTGTTTACAAATTTGCAATAGAGTATGCAAATGTATTAGCCTTCTAATAACTAATAAAATGTATAAATTCTGCCGTGGATACATGCATTATAAGCAGAGTTGTGAACTTTTTGTTTACATATTTACAATTGAGTGTGCAAATCTATTAGCATTGTAAGAACTAATTTAAATATAAATTCTAAAGTGGATATATGCATTATTATCTGAGTTGTGAACTTTTTGTTTACAAATTTACAATTGAGTATGCAAATGTATTAGACGTGTAAAAACTAATATAAATATAAATTCTGAAGTGGATTCAGGCATTATTATCTGAGTTGTGAACTTTTTGTTTACAAATTTACAATTGAGTATGCAAATGTATTAGACGTGTAAAAACTAATATAAATATAAATTCTGAAGTGGATTCAGGCATTATTAGCTGAGTATGCAAATGTATTAGACGTGTAAAAACTAATATAAATATAAATTCTGAAGTGGATTCAGGCATTATTAGCTGAGTTGTGAACTTTTTGTTTACAAATTTACAATTGAGTATGCAAATGTATTAGCCGTGTAAAAACTAATATAAATACAAATTCTGAAGTGGATTCAGGCATTATTAGCTGAGTTGTGAACTTTTTGTTTTCAAATTTACAATTGAGTATGCAAATGTATTAGCCGTGTAAAAACTATTATAAATACAAATTCTGAAGTGGATACAGACATTATTAGCTGAGTATGCAAATGTATTAGACGTGTAAAAACTAATATAAATATAAATTCTGAAGTGGATACAGGCATTATTAGCTTAGTTGTGAACTTTTTGTTTACAAATTTACAATTGAGTATGCAAATGTATTAGCCTTCTAAAAACTAATATAAGTACAAATTCTGCCGTGGATACATGCATTATTAGCTGAGTTGTGAACTTTTTGTTTACAAATTTGCAATAGAGTATGCAAATGTATTAGCCTTCTAATAACTAATAAAATGTATAAATTCTGCCGTGGATACATGCATTATAAGCAGAGTTGTGAACTTTTTGTTTACAAATTTACAATTGAGTATGCAAATGTATTAGCATTGCAAGAACTAATTTAAATATAAATTGTAAAGCGGATATATGCATTATTATCTGAAATGTGAACTTTTGTTTACAAATTTACAATTGAGTATGCAAATGTATTAGACGTGTAAAAACTAATATAAAAATAAATTCTAAAGTGGATATATGCATTATTATCTGAACTTTTTTTTTTGTGAACTTTTTGTTTAGAAATTTACAATTGAGTATGCAAATGTATTAGCCGTGTAAAAACTAATATAAATTCAAATTCTGAAGTGGATTCAGGCATTATTAGCTGAGTTGTGAACTTTTTGTTTTCAAATTTACAATTGACTATGCAAATGTATTAGCCGTGTAAAAACTATTATAAATACTAATTCTGAAGTGGATACAGACATTATTAGCTGAGTTGTAAACTTTTTGTTTACAAATTTACAATTGAGTATGCAAATGTATTAGCCTTCTAAAAACTAATATAAGTACAAATTCTGCCGTGGATACATGCATTATTAGCGGAGTTGTGAACTTTTTGTTTACATATTTACAATTGAGTGTGCAAATCTATTAGCATTGTAAGAACTAATTTAAATATAAATTCTAAAGTGGATATATGCATTATTATCTGAGTTGTGAACTTTTTGTTTACAAATTTACAATTGAGTATGCAAATGTATTAGACGTGTAAAAACTAATATAAATATAAATTCTGAAGTGGATTCAGGCATTATTATCTGAGTTGTGAACTTTTTGTTTACAAATTTACAATTGAGTATGCAAATGTATTAGACGTGTAAAAACTAATATAAATATAAATTCTGAAGTGGATTCAGGCATTATTAGCTGAGTATGCAAATGTATTAGACGTGTAAAAACTAATATAAATATAAATTCTGAAGTGGATTCAGGCATTATTAGCTGAGTTGTGAACTTTTTGTTTACAAATTTACAATTGAGTATGCAAATGTATTAGCCTTCTAAAAACTAATATAAGTACAAATTCTGCCGTGGATACATGCATTATTAGCGGAGTTGTGAACTTTTTGTTTACAAATTTACAATTGAGTATGCAAATGTATTAGCCGTGTAAAAACTATTATAAATACAAATTCTGAAGTGGAAACAGACATTATTAGCTGAACTGTGAACTTTTTGTTTACAATTTACAATTGAGTATGCAAATGTATAAGCCGTGTAAAAACTATTATAAATACAAATTCTGAAGTGGATACAGACATTATTAGCTGAGTATGCAAATGTATTAGACGTGTAAAAACTAATATAAATATAAATTCTGAAGTGGATACAGGCATTATTAGCTGAGTTGTGAACTTTTTGTTTACAAATTTACAATTGAGTATGCAAATGTATTAGCCTTCTAAAAACTAATATAAGTACAAATTCTGCCGTTGATACATGCATTATTGGCTGAGTTGTGAACTTTTTGTTTACAAATTTACAATTGAGTGTGCAAATGTATCAGCATTGTAAGAACTAATTTAAATATAAATTCTAAAGTGGATATATGCATTATTATCTGAGTTGTGAACTTTTTGTTTACAAATTTACAATTGAGTATGCAAATGTATTAGACGTGTAAAAACTAATATAAATATAAATTCTAGCTGAGTTGTGAACTTTTTGTTTACAAATTTACAATTGAGTGTGCAAATGTATCAGCATTGTAAGAACTAATTTAAATATAAATTCTAAAGTGGATATATGCATTATTATCTGAGTTGTGAACTTTTTGTTTACAAATTTACAATTGAGTATGCAAATGTATTAGCCGTGTAAAAACTAATATAAATACAAATTCTGAAGTGGATTCAGGCATTATTAGCTGAGTTGTGAACTTTTTGTTTTCAAATTTACAATTGAGTATGCAAATGTATTAGCCGTGTAAAAACTATTATAAATACAAATTCTGAAATGTATTAGACGTGTAAAAACTAATATAAATATAAATTCTGAAGTGGAATCAGGCATTATTATCTGAGTTGTGAACTTTTTGTTTACAAATTTACAATTGAGTATGCAAATGTATTAGCATTGCAAGAACTAATTTAAATATAAATTGTAAAGCGGATATATGCATTATTATCTGAAATGTGAACTTTTGTTTACAAATTTACAATTGAGTATGCAAATGTATTAGACGTGTAAAAACTAATATAAAAATAAATTCTAAAGTGGATATATGCATTATTATCTGAACTTTTTTTTTTGTGAACTTTTTGTTTAGAAATTTACAATTGAGTATGCAAATGTATTAGCCGTGTAAAAACTAATATAAATTCAAATTCTGAAGTGGATTCAGGCATTATTAGCTGAGTTGTGAACTTTTTGTTTTCAAATTTACAATTGACTATGCAAATGTATTAGCCGTGTAAAAACTATTATAAATACTAATTCTGAAGTGGATACAGACATTATTAGCTGAGTTGTAAACTTTTTGTTTACAAATTTACAATTGAGTATGCAAATGTATTAGCCTTCTAAAAACTAATATAAGTACAAATTCTGCCGTGGATACATGCATTATTAGCGGAGTTGTGAACTTTTTGTTTACATATTTACAATTGAGTGTGCAAATCTATTAGCATTGTAAGAACTAATTTAAATATAAATTCTAAAGTGGATATATGCATTATTATCTGAGTTGTGAACTTTTTGTTTACAAATTTACAATTGAGTATGCAAATGTATTAGACGTGTAAAAACTAATATAAATATAAATTCTGAAGTGGATTCAGGCATTATTATCTGAGTTGTGAACTTTTTGTTTACAAATTTACAATTGAGTATGCAAATGTATTAGACGTGTAAAAACTAATATAAATATAAATTCTGAAGTGGATTCAGGCATTATTAGCTGAGTATGCAAATGTATTAGACGTGTAAAAACTAATATAAATATAAATTCTGAAGTGGATTCAGGCATTATTAGCTGAGTTGTGAACTTTTTGTTTACAAATTTACAATTGAGTATGCAAATGTATTAGCCGTGTAAAAACTAATATAAATACAAATTCTGAAGTGGATTCAGGCATTATTAGCTGAGTTGTGAACTTTTTGTTTTCAAATTTACAATTGAGTATGCAAATGTATTAGCCGTGAAAAAACTATTATAAATACAAATTCTGAAGTGGATACAGACATTATTAGCTGAGTATGCAAATGTATTAGCCTTCTAAAAACTAATATAAGTACAAATTCTGCCGTGGATACATGCATTATTAGCTGAGTTGTGAACTTTTTGTTTACAAATTTGCAATAGAGTATGCAAATGTATTAGCCTTCTAATAACTAATAAAATGTATAAATTCTGCCGTGGATACATGCATTATAAGCAGAGTTGTGAACTTTTTGTTTACAAATTTACAATTGAGTATGCAAATGTATTAGCATTGCAAGAACTAATTTAAATATAAATTGTAAAGCGGATATATGCATTATTATCTGAAATGTGAACTTTTGTTTACAAATTTACAATTGAGTATGCAAATGTATTAGACGTGTAAAAACTAATATAAAAATAAATTCTAAAGTGGATATATGCATTATTATCTGAACTTTTTTTTTTGTGAACTTTTTGTTTAGAAATTTACAATTGAGTATGCAAATGTATTAGCCGTGTAAAAACTAATATAAATTCAAATTCTGAAGTGGATTCAGGCATTATTAGCTGAGTTGTGAACTTTTTGTTTTCAAATTTACAATTGACTATGCAAATGTATTAGCCGTGTAAAAACTATTATAAATACTAATTCTGAAGTGGATACAGACATTATTAGCTGAGTTGTAAACTTTTTGTTTACAAATTTACAATTGAGTATGCAAATGTATTAGCCTTCTAAAAACTAATATAAGTACAAATTCTGCCGTGGATACATGCATTATTAGCGGAGTTGTGAACTTTTTGTTTACATATTTACAATTGAGTGTGCAAATCTATTAGCATTGTAAGAACTAATTTAAATATAAATTCTAAAGTGGATATATGCATTATTATCTGAGTTGTGAACTTTTTGTTTACAAATTTACAATTGAGTATGCAAATGTATTAGACGTGTAAAAACTAATATAAATATAAATTCTGAAGTGGATTCAGGCATTATTATCTGAGTTGTGAACTTTTTGTTTACAAATTTACAATTGAGTATGCAAATGTATTAGACGTGTAAAAACTAATATAAATATAAATTCTGAAGTGGATTCAGGCATTATTAGCTGAGTATGCAAATGTATTAGACGTGTAAAAACTAATATAAATATAAATTCTGAAGTGGATTCAGGCATTATTAGCTGAGTTGTGAACTTTTTGTTTACAAATTTACAATTGAGTATGCAAATGTATTAGCCTTCTAAAAACTAATATAAGTACAAATTCTGCCGTGGATACATGCATTATTAGCGGAGTTGTGAACTTTTTGTTTACAAATTTACAATTGAGTATGCAAATGTATTAGCCGTGTAAAAACTATTATAAATACAAATTCTGAAGTGGAAACAGACATTATTAGCTGAACTGTGAACTTTTTGTTTACAATTTACAATTGAGTATGCAAATGTATAAGCCGTGTAAAAACTATTATAAATACAAATTCTGAAGTGGATACAGACATTATTAGCTGAGTATGCAAATGTATTAGACGTGTAAAAACTAATATAAATATAAATTCTGAAGTGGATACAGGCATTATTAGCTGAGTTGTGAACTTTTTGTTTACAAATTTACAATTGAGTATGCAAATGTATTAGCCTTCTAAAAACTAATATAAGTACAAATTCTGCCGTTGATACATGCATTATTGGCTGAGTTGTGAACTTTTTGTTTACAAATTTACAATTGAGTGTGCAAATGTATCAGCATTGTAAGAACTAATTTAAATATAAATTCTAAAGTGGATATATGCATTATTATCTGAGTTGTGAACTTTTTGTTTACAAATTTACAATTGAGTATGCAAATGTATTAGACGTGTAAAAACTAATATAAATATAAATTCTAGCTGAGTTGTGAACTTTTTGTTTACAAATTTACAATTGAGTGTGCAAATGTATCAGCATTGTAAGAACTAATTTAAATATAAATTCTAAAGTGGATATATGCATTATTATCTGAGTTGTGAACTTTTTGTTTACAAATTTACAATTGAGTATGCAAATGTATTAGCCGTGTAAAAACTATTATAAATACAAATTCTGAAGTGGATTCAGGCATTATTAGCTGAGTTGTGAACTTTTTGTTTTCAAATTTACAATTGAGTATGCAAATGTATTAGCCGTGTAAAAACTATTATAAATACAAATTCTGAAATGTATTAGACGTGTAAAAACTAATATAAATATAAATTCTGAAGTGGAATCAGGCATTATTAGCAGAGTTGTGAACTTTTTGTTTACAAATTTACAATTGAGTATGCAAATGTATTTGCCTTCTAAAAACTAATATAAGTACAAATTCTGCCGTTGATACATGCATTATTGGCTGAGTTGTGAACTTTTTGTTTACAAATTTACAATTGAGTGTGCAAATGTATCAGCATTGTAAGAACTAATTTAAATATAAATTCAAAAGTGGATATATGCATTATTATCTGAGTTGTGAACTTTTTGTTTACAAATTTACAATTGAGTATGCAAATGTATTAGACGTGTAAAAACTAATATAAATATAAATTCTAGCTGAGTTGTGAACTTTTTGTTTAAAAATTTACAATTGAGTATGCAAATGTATTAGCATTGTAAGAACTAATTTAAATATAAAATCTGCCGTGGATACATGCATTATTAGCTGAGATGTGAACTTTTTGTTTACAAATTTACAATTGAGTATGCAAATGTATTAGACGTGTAAAAACTAATAAAAATATAAATTCTGAAGTGGATGCAGGCATTATTAGCTGAGTTATGAACTTTTTGTTTACAAATTTACAATTGAGTGTGCAAATGTATTAGCATTGTAAGAACTAATTTAAATATAAATTCTAAAGTGGATATATGCATTACTATCTGAGTTGTGAACTTTTTGTTTACAAATTTACAATTGAGTATGCAAATGTATTAGACGTGTAAAAACTAATATAAATATAAATTCTGAAGTGGATTCAGGCATTATTAGCTGAGTTGTGAACTTTTTGTTTACAAATTTACAATTGAGTATGCAAATGTATTAGCATTGTAAGAACTAATTTAAATATAAAATCTGCCGTGGATACATGCATTATTAGCTAAGATGTGAACTTTTTGTTTACAAATTTACAATTGAGTATGCAAATGTATTAGACGTGTAAAAACTAATATAAATATAAATTCTGAAGTGGATTCAGGCATTATTAGCTGAGTTGTGAACTTTTTGTTTTCAAATTTACAATGGAGTATGCAAATGTATTAGCCGTGTAAAAACTATTATAAATACAAATTCTGAAGTGGATACAGACATTATTAGCTGAGTATGCAAATGTATTAGACGTGTAAAAACTAATATAAATATAAATTCTGAAGTGGAATCAGGCATTATTAGCTGAGTTGTGAACTTTTTGTTTACAAATTTACAATTGAGTATGCAAATGTATTAGCATTGTAAGAACTAATTTAAACATAAAATCTGCCGTGGATACATGCATTATTAGCTGAGATGTGAACTTTTTGTTTACAAATTTACAATTGAGTATGCAAATGTATTAGCCGTGTAAAAACTATTATAAATACAAATTCTGAAGTGGATACAGACATTATTAGCTGAGTATGCAAATGTATTAGACGTGTAAAAACTAATATAAATATAAATTCTGAAGTGGAATCAGGCATTATTAGCTGAGTTGTGAACTTTTTGTTTACAAATTTACAATTGAGTATGCAAATGTATTAGCATTGTAAGAACTAATTTAAATATAAAATCTGCCGTGGATACATGCATTATTAGCTGAGATGTGAACTTTTTGTTTACAAATTTACAATTGTGTATGCAAATGTATTAGACGTGTAAAAACTAATAAAAATATAAATTCTGAAGTGGATGCAGGCATTATTAGCTGAGTTATGAACTTTTTGTTTACAAATTTACAATTGAGTGTGCAAATGTATTAGCATTGTAAGAACTAATTTAAATATAAATTCTAAAGTGGATATATGCATTATTATCTGAGTTGTGAACTTTTTGTTTACAAATTTACAATTGAGTATGCAAATGTATTAGACGTGTAAAAACTAATATAAATATAAATTCTGAAGTGGATTCAGGCATTATTATCTGAGTTGTGAACTTTTTGTTTACAAATTTACAATTGAGTATGCAAATGTATTAGACGTGTAAAAACTAATATAAATATAAATTCTGAAGTGGATTCAGGCATTATTAGCTGAGTATGCAAATGTATTAGACGTGTAAAAACTAATATAAATATAAATTCTGAAGTGGATTCAGGCATTATTAGCTGAGTTGTGAACTTTTTGTTTACAAATTTACAATTGAGTATGCAAATGTATTAGCCTTCTAAAAACTAATATAAGTACAAATTCTGCCGTGGATACATGCATTATTAGCGGAGTTGTGAACTTTTTGTTTACAAATTTACAATTGAGTATGCAAATGTATTAGCCGTGTAAAAACTATTATAAATACAAATTCTGAAGTGGAAACAGACATTATTAGCTGAACTGTGAACTTTTTGTTTACAATTTACAATTGAGTATGCAAATGTATAAGCCGTGTAAAAACTATTATAAATACAAATTCTGAAGTGGATACAGACATTATTAGCTGAGTATGCAAATGTATTAGACGTGTAAAAACTAATATAAATATAAATTCTGAAGTGGATACAGGTATTATTAGCTGAGTTGTGAACTTTTTGTTTACAAATTTACAATTGAGTATGCAAATGTATTAGCCTTCTAAAAACTAATATAAGTACAAATTCTGCCGTTGATACATGCATTATTGGCTGAGTTGTGAACTTTTTGTTTACAAATTTACAATTGAGTGTGCAAATGTATCAGCATTGTAAGAACTAATTTAAATATAAATTCTAAAGTGGATATATGCATTATTATCTGAGTTGTGAACTTTTTGTTTACAAATTTACAATTGAGTATGCAAATGTATTAGACGTGTAAAAACTAATATAAATATAAATTCTAGCTGAGTTGTGAACTTTTTGTTTACAAATTTACAATTGAGTGTGCAAATGTATCAGCATTGTAAGAACTAATTTAAATATAAATTCTAAAGTGGATATATGCATTATTATCTGAGTTGTGAACTTTTTGTTTACAAATTTACAATTGAGTATGCAAATGTATTAGCCGTGTAAAAACTATTATAAATACAAATTCTGAAGTGGATTCAGGCATTATTAGCTGAGTTGTGAACTTTTTGTTTTCAAATTTACAATTGAGTATGCAAATGTATTAGCCGTGTAAAAACTATTATAAATACAAATTCTGAAATGTATTAGACGTGTAAAAACTAATATAAATATAAATTCTGAAGTGGAATCAGGCATTATTAGCAGAGTTGTGAACTTTTTGTTTACAAATTTACAATTGAGTATGCAAATGTATTTGCCTTCTAAAAACTAATATAAGTACAAATTCTGCCGTTGATACATGCATTATTGGCTGAGTTGTGAACTTTTTGTTTACAAATTTACAATTGAGTGTGCAAATGTATCAGCATTGTAAGAACTAATTTAAATATAAATTCAAAAGTGGATATATGCATTATTATCTGAGTTGTGAACTTTTTGTTTACAAATTTACAATTGAGTATGCAAATGTATTAGACGTGTAAAAACTAATATAAATATAAATTCTAGCTGAGTTGTGAACTTTTTGTTTAAAAATTTACAATTGAGTATGCAAATGTATTAGCATTGTAAGAACTAATTTAAATATAAAATCTGCCGTGGATACATGCATTATTAGCTGAGATGTGAACTTTTTGTTTACAAATTTACAATTGAGTATGCAAATGTATTAGACGTGTAAAAACTAATAAAAATATAAATTCTGAAGTGGATGCAGGCATTATTAGCTGAGTTATGAACTTTTTGTTTACAAATTTACAATTGAGTGTGCAAATGTATTAGCATTGTAAGAACTAATTTAAATATAAATTCTAAAGTGGATATATGCATTACTATCTGAGTTGTGAACTTTTTGTTTACAAATTTACAATTGAGTATGCAAATGTATTAGACGTGTAAAAACTAATATAAATATAAATTCTGAAGTGGATTCAGGCATTATTAGCTGAGTTGTGAACTTTTTGTTTACAAATTTACAATTGAGTATGCAAATGTATTAGCATTGTAAGAACTAATTTAAATATAAAATCTGCCGTGGATACATGCATTATTAGCTAAGATGTGAACTTTTTGTTTACAAATTTACAATTGAGTATGCAAATGTATTAGACGTGTAAAAACTAATATAAATATAAATTCTGAAGTGGATTCAGGCATTATTAGCTGAGTTGTGAACTTTTTGTTTTCAAATTTACAATGGAGTATGCAAATGTATTAGCCGTGTAAAAACTATTATAAATACAAATTCTGAAGTGGATACAGACATTATTAGCTGAGTATGCAAATGTATTAGACGTGTAAAAACTAATATAAATATAAATTCTGAAGTGGAATCAGGCATTATTAGCTGAGTTGTGAACTTTTTGTTTACAAATTTACAATTGAGTATGCAAATGTATTAGCATTGTAAGAACTAATTTAAACATAAAATCTGCCGTGGATACATGCATTATTAGCTGAGATGTGAACTTTTTGTTTACAAATTTACAATTGAGTATGCAAATGTATTAGCCGTGTAAAAACTATTATAAATACAAATTCTGAAGTGGATACAGACATTATTAGCTGAGTATGCAAATGTATTAGACGTGTAAAAACTAATATAAATATAAATTCTGAAGTGGAATCAGGCATTATTAGCTGAGTTGTGAACTTTTTGTTTACAAATTTACAATTGAGTATGCAAATGTATTAGCATTGTAAGAACTAATTTAAATATAAAATCTGCCGTGGATACATGCATTATTAGCTGAGATGTGAACTTTTTGTTTACAAATTTACAATTGTGTATGCAAATGTATTAGACGTGTAAAAACTAATAAAAATATAAATTCTGAAGTGGATGCAGGCATTATTAGCTGAGTTATGAACTTTTTGTTTACAAATTTACAATTGAGTGTGCAAATGTATTAGCATTGTAAGAACTAATTTAAATATAAATTCTAAAGTGGATATATGCATTACTATCTGAGTTGTGAACTTTTTGTTGACAAATTTACAATTGAGTATGCAAATGTATTAGACGTGTAAAAACTAATATAAATATAAATTCTGAAGTGGATTCAGGCATTATTAGCTGAGTTGTGAACTTTTTGTTTACAAATTTACAATTGAGTATGCAAATGTATTAGCATTGTAAGAACTAATTTAAATATAAAATCTGCCGTGGATACATGCATTATTAGCTAAGATGTGAACTTTTTGTTTACAAATTTACAATTGAGTATGCAAATGTATTAGACGTGTAAAAACTAATATAAATACAAATTCTGAAGTGGATTCAGGCATTATTAGCTGAGTTGTGAACTTTTTGTTTTCAAATTTACAATTGAGTATGCAAATGTATTAGCCGTGTAAAAACTATTATAAATACAAATTCTGAAGTGGATACAGACATTATTAGCTGAGTATGCAAATGTATTAGACGTGTAAAAACTAATATAAATATAAATTCTGAAGTGGAATCAGGCATTATTAGCTGAGTTGTGAACTTTTTGTTTACAAATTTACAATTGAGTATGCAAATGTATTAGCATTGTAAGAACTAATTTAAACATAAAATCTGCCGTGGATACATGCATTATTAGCTGAGATGTGAACTTTTTGTTTACAAATTTAGAATTGAGTATGCAAATGTATTAGCCGTGTAACAACTATTATAAATACACATTCTAAAGTGGATACAGACATTATTAGCTGAGTTATGAACATTTTGTTTACAATTTACAATTGAGTATGCAAATGTATAAGCCGTGTAAAAACTAATATAAGTACAAATTCTGCCGTGGATACATGCATTATTAGCTGAGTTGTGAACTTTTTGTTTACAAATTTACAATTGAGTATGCAAATGTATTAGCATTGTAAGAACTAATTTAAATATAAAATCTGCCGTGGATACATGCATTATTAGCTGAGATGTGAACTTTTTGTTTACAAATTTACAATTGAGTATGCAAATGTATTAGACGTGTAAAAACTAATAAAAATATAAATTCTGAAGTGGATGCAGGCATTATTAGCTGAGTTATGAACTTTTTGTTTACAAATTTACAATTGAGTGTGCAAATGTATTAGCATTGTAAGAACTAATTTAAATATAAATTCTAAAGTGGATATATGCATTACTATCTGAGTTGTGAACTTTTTGTTGACAAATTTACAATTGAGTATGCAAATGTATTAGACGTGTAAAAACTAATATAAATATAAATTCTGAAGTGGATTCAGGCATTATTAGCTGAGTTGTGAACTTTTTGTTTACAAATTTACAATTGAGTATGCAAATGTATTAGCATTGTACGAACTAATTTAAATATAAAATCTGCCGTGGATACATGCATTATTAGCTAAGATGTGAACTTTTTGTTTACAAATTTACAATTGAGTATGCAAATGTATTAGACGTGTAAAAACTAATATAAATATAAATTCTGAAGTGGATTCAGGCATTATTAGCTGAGTTGTGAACTTTTTGTTTTCAAATTTACAATTGAGTATGCAAATGTATTAGCCGTGTAAAAACTATTATAAATACAAATTCTGAAGTGGATACAGACATTATTAGCTGAGTATGCAAATGTATTAGACGTGTAAAAACTAATATAAATATAAATTCTGAAGTGGAATCAGGCATTATTAGCTGAGTTGTGATCTTTTAGTTTACAAATTTACCATTGAGTATGCAAATGTATTAGCATTGTAAGAACTAATTTAAATATAAATTCTAAGGTGGATATATGCATTATTAGTTGAGATGTGAACTTTTTGTTTACAAATTTAAAATTGAGTATGCAAATTTATTAGCCGTGTAAAAACTAATATAAATACAAATTCTGAAGTGGATTCAGGCATTATTAGCTGAGTTGTGAACTTTTTGTTTTCAAATTTACAATTGAGTATGCAAATGTATTAGCCGTGTAAAAACTATTATAAATACAAATTCTGAAGTGGATACAGACATTATTAGCTGAGTATGCAAATGTATTAGACGTGTAAAAACTAATATAAATATAAATTCTGAAGTGGAATCAGGCATTATTAGCTGAGTTGTGAACTTTTTGTTTACAAATTTACAATTGAGTATGCAAATGTATTAGCATTGTAAGAACTAATTTAAACATAAAATCTGCCGTGGATACATGCATTATTAGCTGAGATGTGAACTTTTTGTTTACAAATTTAGAATTGAGTATGCAAATGTATTAGCCGTGTAACAACTATTATAAATACACATTCTAAAGTGGATACAGACATTATTAGCTGAGTTATGAACTTTTTGTTTACAATTTACAATTGAGTATGCAAATGTATAAGCCGTGTAAAAACTAATATAAGTACAAATTCTGCCGTGGATACATGCATTATTAGCTGAGTTGTGAACTTTTTGTTTACAAATTTACAATTGAGTATGCAAATGTATTAGCATTGTAAGAACTAATTTAAATATAAAATCTGCCGTGGATACATGCATTATTAGCAGAGATGTGAACTTTTTGTTTACAAATTTAGAATTGAGTATGCAAATGTATTAGACGTTTAAAAACTAATATAAATATAAATTCTGAACTGGATTCAGGCATTATTAGCTGAGTTATGAACTTTTTGTTTACAAATTTACAATTGAGTGTGCAAATGTATTAGCATTGTAAGAACTAATTTAAATATAAATTCTAAAGTGGATATATGCATTACTATCTGAGTTGTGAACTTTTTGTTTACAAATTTACAATTGAGTATGCAAATGTATTAGACGTGTAAAAACTAATATAAATATAAATTCTGAAGTGGATTCAGGCATTATTAGCTGAGTTGTGAACTTTTTGCTTACAAATTTACAATTGAGTATGCAAATGTATTAGCATTGTAAGAACTAATTTAAATATAAAATCTGCCGTGGATACATGCATTATTAGCTGAGATGTGAACTTTTTGTTTACAAATTTACAATTGAGTATGCAAATGTATTAGACGTGTAAAAACTAATAAAAATATAAATTCTGAAGTGGATGCAGGCATTATTAGCTGAGTTATGAACTTTTTGTTTACAAATTTACAATTGAGTGTGCAAATGTATTAGCATTGTAAGAACTAATTTAAATATAAATTCTAAAGTGGATATATGCATTACTATCTGAGTTGTGATCTTTTTGTTTACAAATTTACAATTGAGTATGGAAATGTATTAGACGTGTAAAAACTAATATAAATATAAATTCTGAAGTGGATTCAGGCATTATTAGCTGAGTTATGAACTTTTTGTTTACAAATTTACAATTGAGTGTGCAAATGTATTAGCATTGTAAGAACTAATTTAAATATAAATTCTAAAGTGGATATATGCATTATTTTCTGAGCTGTGATCTTTTTGTTTACAAATTTACAATTTAGTATGCAAATGTATTAGACGTGTAAAAACTAATATAAATATAAATTCTGAAGTGGATTCAGGCATTATTAGCTGAGTTATGATCTTTTTGTTTACAAATTTACAATTGAGTATGCAAATGTATTAGCATTATAAGAACTAATTTAAATATAAATTCTAAAGTGGATACATGCATTATTAGTTGAGATGCGAACTTTTTGTTTACAAATTTAAAATTGAGTATGCAAATTTATTAGCCGTGTAAAAACTAATATAAATACAAATTCTGAAGTGGATTCATGCATTATTAGCTGAGTTGTGAACTTTTTGTTTTCAAATTTACAGTTGAGTATGCAAACGTATTAGCATTGTAAGAACTAATTTAAATATAAATTCTAAAGTGGACACATGCATTATTAGTTGAGATGTGAACTTTTTGTTTACAAATTTAAAATTGAGTATGCAAATGTATTAGCCGTGTAAAAACTATTATAAATACAAATTCTGAAGTGGATACAGACATTATTAGCTGAGTATGCAAATGTATTAGACGTGTAAAAACTAATATAAATATAAATTCTGAAGTGGAATCAGGCATTATTAGCTGATTTGTGAACTTTTTGTTTACAAATTTACAATTGAGTATGCAAATGTATTAGCATTGTAAGAACTAATTTAAACATAAAATCTGCCGTGGATACATGCATTATTAGCTGAGATATGAACTTTTTGTTTACAAATTTACAATTGAGTATGCAAATGTATTAGACGTGTAAAAACTAATATAAATATAAATTCTGAAGTGGATTCAGGCATTATTAGCTGAGTTATGAACTTTTTGTTTACAAATTTACAATTGAGTGTGCAAATGTATTAGCATTGTAAGAACTAATTTAAATATAAATTCTAAAGTGGATATATGCATTATTTTCTGAGCTGTGATCTTTTTGTTTACAAATTTACAATTTAGTATGCAAATTTATTAGACGTGTAAAAACTAATATAAATATAAATTCTGAAGTGGATTCAGGCATTATTAGCTGAGTTATGATCTTTTTGTTTACAAATTTACAATTGAGTATGCAAATGTATTAGCATTATAAGAACTAATTTAAATATAAATTCTAAAGTGGATACATGCATTATTAGTTGAGATGTGAACTTTTTGTTTACAAATTTAAAATTGAGTATGCAAATTTATTAGCCGTGTAAAAACTAATATAAATACAAATTCTGAAGTGGATTCATGCATTATTAGCTGAGTTGTGAACTTTTTGTTTTCAAATTTACAGTTGAGTATGCAAATGTATTAGCATTGTAAGAACTAATTTAAATATAAATTCTAAAGTGGACACATGCATTATTAGTTGAGATGTGAACTTTTTGTTTACAAATTTAAAATTGAGTATGCAAATGTATTAGCCGTGTAAAAACTATTATAAATACAAATTCTGAAGTGGATACAGACATTATTAGCTGAGTATGCAAATGTATTAGACGTGTAAAAACTAATATAAATATAAATTCTGAAGTGGAATCAGGCATTATTAGCTGATTTGTGAACTTTTTGTTTACAAATTTACAATTGAGTATGCAAATGTATTAGCATTGTAAGAACTAATTTAAACATAAAATCTGCCGTGGATACATGCATTATTAGCTGAGATATGAACTTTTTGTTTACAAATTTACAATTGAGTATGCAAATGTATTAGACGTGTAAAAACTAATATAAATATAAATTCTGAAGTGGATTCAGGCATTATTAGCTGAGTTATGAACTTTTTGTTTACAAATTTACAATTGAGTGTGCAAATGTATTAGCATTGTAAGAACTAATGCACTAAGAAGAGTTGTGAACTTGTAACGTCCTGTCGTCCACGGGTAGTCAGCGGGACGTCCAGGGTCTGTGCAGATATATTTATTTGGTTCAGGCGTGGTTGCTGTAAGAGATTTTCCCCGATCCGTTTGCCCCCCAGGGAGAACTCGAGAGGGAAATACAGTAAAGAGTAAGAGTACGGTTTATTGACGTAATATTACAGTCAGGTAAATTGATTAGGATTTCGGCTGGGCTGGTGACCCTCAGAATGGCTCGGCCGACGGAAAAGATCGTGTCCGTGAACCCCGGGTGACGGTGGGCGTAGGCTTCTCGCGTCTGGGTGGGTCCTCTCGCGTCTGGATGCCGTCAGCTGCAGCTCGTGCCTGGGGAAGAGGGAGAAGAGAGAGGTTGGCTCCGCTCGGGTGGTTGTTGGCCGCGCAGGTCCGTATGCCGTCCGTCGCGTGGGTTCGCCAGTCGGCTCGGAGGGTGGAAGTGGGACTCGAAAGTCTGCACGGAGAAGTTGTTGTCTTGGACTCGGAAGTCTGCCAGGAGAAGTGTGGTTTGGGACTCGAAAGTCTGCCAGGAGAAGTGTGGTTTGGGACTCGAAAGTCGGCCAGGAGAAGTGTGGTTTGGGACTCGAAAGTCTGCCCGGAGAAGTTGTTGTTTGGGACTCGAAAGTCTGCCTGGAGAAGTGTGGTTTGGGACTCGAAAGTCTGCCGGAGAAGTGCGGTTTGGGACTCGAAAGTCTGCCAGGAGAATTGGACCCTAAAGTCAGCAGAGATTTGGACCCTAAAGTCAGCAGAGAGGTGGACCCTAAAGTCGGCAGAGATTTGGACCCTAAAGTCAGCAGAGATTTGGACCCTAAAGTCAGCAGAGATTTGGACCCTAAAGTCAGCAGAGAGGTGGACCCTAAAGTCGGCAGAGATTTGGACCCTAAAGTCAGCAGAGATTTGGACCCTAAAGTCAGCAGAGATTTGGACCCTAAAGTCAGCAGAGAGGTGGACCCTAAAGTCGGCAACGATTTGGACCCTAAAGTCAGCAGAGGTGGACCCTAAAGTCAGCAGAGGTGGACCCTAAAGTCAGCAGAGGTGGACCCTAAAGTCGGCAACGATTTGGACCCTAAAGTCAGCAAGGTGGACCCTAAAGTCAGCAGAGGTGGACCCTAAAGTCAGCAGAGGTGGACCCTAAAGTCGGCAACGATTTGGACCCTAAAGTCAGCAAGGAGGAAGGAGGGGGGTTAGCGGGGAGGATTACGACTAACTACTATGTATTGGGTGGAACCTGGATTTACCTGGTTCCCGAAAAGTGACTTGGCTGCTTGGGTGATTACGATCGCAATCAGCGGCTGAGTGACTGCTCCAGTGCCGTGGCCCGCTTTATATAGGGCTCGGCGAGGCCCTAGTGTGGCCAGCTCCCTGGTCGGTTTTTGCCTCCGATAGTGTGCCCGGCCGTCGTATAGCCAGTGTCTTGCTTCATGCGGAGTTGCCTTAAACGGCCCCCCACACAAGTAGGTCCGAAGAGAGGGATAACTTCAAGGGTGCGGTTTTATTCTGTGAATACATTAAATTAGCCTAATACATTTTTAAACTAACTTAAGCTTACCGCAGTGTGCCCTCCTACAATTCACAAGACAATGAAAAAGCACAATTTAGGCGGCATTCACAGTGCCGATATTAGTAGGCCCCTACTTCATGGGCCAAGAAATCCATACAACATCGGATAACTTACAAAATACTAGAATTTCCTTCCAACACTTATTCTACCTATCGATTACAATGTTTGGCCGTCGACATCCCCGACCCCGTGAAGAACCGCTTCACTCAAATCCAAAACTGCAAGTTTCGAGACAGGCCGCAACATTGTCCGAGATAGTCCGTTGTCGCTCACGCGCACACTGGCGCGTCTGACGACTCCATCAGCTCCGCTGTAGACCTCCTCCACGATGCCCTTGCGCCACTCTCGTCTGGGCAAGGCAGGATCGCAGACGAAGACCATATCGCCCTGGCGGATGGGCTCCGTTCTCCGGCACCACTTCTCGCGGCGCACCAGCGTAGGCAGGTACTCCAGGACCCACCTCCTCCAGAAACGGTCTCGCAGCATGCGAGCAATCCTCCACTGCTTTCGCGTAGAACCCTCCTTGGGCAGCTCCGCCTCCAAACCAGGCGTATTCGGCAGGTTAGCTGCTCCCTTGAGCAGGTCGTTTGGCGTCAACGGCGCCTCCTGGTCCGCATCCACCGGCAAGTGGGTGAGCGGACGCGAATTGACCACATTCTCCGCCTCGATCAGTAGACTTTCCAATACGTGATCCCTCGGCGCGACTTCCTTCAATGTATGGCGCAGCACTCGCTTGACGCACTGCACCATCCGCTCCCATACTCCACCCTCGGACGGGTTCGATGGCCAATTAAAGACCCATTCAATGCTCCTGCTGGATAACTCACTCTGAATTCTCTCCGTCTCGAACACGTCTCCGAATCGTCTGGCCTCCCTGTCAGCTCCCACGAAGTTCTTGCCGTTGTCACTCCGCAGTCTATGTACCGGTCCTCTACGGCAGACGAAGTTCCTGATCGCAATTATGCAGGAATCCGTCGACAGGTCATGCGCCAGCTCCAGATGAATCGCCCTTGTCGTCAAACACGTGAACAAGGCGACCCAACGCTTCTCTCGGTGACGGGCAACAGTCACCAGCAGTGGTCCAAAGTAGTCCAATTCAGTATATTTGAATGGCCATCCACCCGCTTCCAATCGATCCTCTGGAAGGGGTGCCATTATCGGCGGCATCGGCCGCGTTCGCTGCAACTTGCACTCGTAGCACGACGAGATCACCTCCTTCAGCATGCGCCTCATCTTCGTGACCCAGAATCTCGTCCGGATCTGAGCAATCATCGCATCCACGTTTTGATGCTTCATCTGGGCGTGGAAGTGTCTCACAATCATCTCAGTAAGACTGTGCCTGTGTGACAGTATCACAGGCCTCCTCGCACTGTACGGCATGCACAGCGCAGCATCAACTCTGCCATGAACTCGCAGAACTCCATGTTCATCCATGTACGGCGCCAGACCTCGAATCTCGCTCGAGCTGGCGACTTCCTTTCCGCGTTTCGCCGACCTCATTTCATCGGGAAACGATTCCAATTGGGCCTGCCTGACCAGCAGGTTCTCCGCGGCCTCACACTCCTTTGCAGTGAGTCCGTATTCCTCGAGCTCGCTTCTCTGTCTGCGGCACCAACGCGCAAACCTCAAGACCCAGGCTGTGGTCCTCACCAGGCGGCTGAAGCTCGAGAATCTCTGGAACGGAATGACAAATTCATTTGTGGCCACCAATGCAAACTCACTCACTCACAACACGCTCAGTTCCCTCCTCAGGCACTGGCCAGCCGCTCGCTGGCTGCCTCAAAAATGCGGGACCGCTTAGCCACCGGGATTCCGGGCTAAGGTCCGCCTTGTTCTGCGACCGCGTCGCATCATCCGCTGCGTTGTCAGCTGTAGGTACCCATCTCCACTGGGAAACCTCCGACGACTCCAAAATCTCCGCCACTCGGTTGCCAACAAACTGCTTATACCGGCGGTGGGTGCTGCCGATCCATCTCAGCACCGTTTTTGAGTCCGTCCATAATACCGTTTCGCTGATGTCCACACTGTGCTCCTCCTTGATAGTGTTTATCAATCTGGTTCCAAGAACCGCTGCCTGCAGCTCCAGCCGTGGGATTGACATCGTTCTCATCGGCGCGCACTTCGTCTTTGCGCACACGAAACTAGCCAGCACTTTGCCATCCTCGTACATGACCCTCCAATAGGCCACCGCCGCGAATGCAGATTGACTCGCATCCACGAACACGTGCAACTCGATGGTCCGAACTGCTCCATGCCCAAAATAGTGCCGAGGACATCGGAACTGTCCCACGGCGTCCATCTGCCTGCGCCAGGCAGCAAAGGCTCTGCCTATCTCCTCCGGTAGTGGTTCGTCCCACTGGATCTTCTGCCTCCATATCTCTCGCAGCAACAGCTTCGCTGTAATCATCAGGCAGCACAGGAATCCCAATGGGTCGAATGTTGACATCAGCAGGCTCAAATACTCCCTCTTTGTAGGGACTCGATCTCCACTTAGAACGCTTTCTGGCACTCGATGATACTCCACGTTGAATCTGAAGTCATCCGTTGCTACCTGCCAGCGCATTCCAAGGATCTTCTGCTCAGCCTCACCCCATCCGACGCTCTTGACTCGTCCAGGTGGTCCCAACGCCGCTTCCACGATGGGTGAGCTGGATGAAAACTGGCATAGTTCGAAGCCAGCCTCCGCATGTATCTCCTTCACTCGGGTAGATACCGCAATAGCCTCGCTCTCTGTAGCGAAACTGTCCACGTAGTCATCAACATAATGGTGGTCGATGATGGCCTTGACTGCCCTCGGATCTGAATCCCGAAACTTCAGGGCATTCAGCGTCTTCACGTAATGCGCAGTGCTCGGCGAGCAGGCTGCTCCAAACGTCATTACGTTCATCTCGTACACATCCGGGTCTCGATCGTCGTTGCCATCTCTCCAAAGGAACCGTTGGGAACATCGATCCTCGGGTCGGATCAGCACTTGGTGGAACATCTCCTTGATGTCACCGCAGACTCCGACTGCTCCTTCCCTGAAATGGAAGAGCACGGCTGGCAAGGGCTTATAGTGCTGAGGCCCCTTGTCCAGCGCCGAATTTAGAGAGGTTCCTCCAACCTTGGCTGCAGCATCAAACACAAGCCGGACCTTACCGGGCTTGTTCGGGTTTTCGACACCAAAATGTGGCAAATACCATAGCTTGTCGCTCTTCACGGCGACCTCATCCGGCTGCAGCTTCCTCGCATACCCTTTGGACACGTAATCCTTGATGATACGATCGTATTCCAGCGCCAACTGCCCGTTGCGCTTGAACTTCTTCTCTACGTTGATCAGCCGTCTGTGCGCCATCTCGTAGCTCCGTGGCAGCACAGCGTGGTCGTCCTTCCAGAGTAGTCCCGTCTGGTAGCGACGCCCCACTTTCACCGTGGTGTCTTCGAGGATCCTTTGTGCCCGCGCGTCATCGCTTGCTGCGACCTGTGGCGCGAGCTTCACACCAAAGCTTTCCATCTCGAAGTAGTCCTCTACCATCTTTTCCATCGCATCTTCCATTGACACGGCTAGAAGGCAGGACCTCGGTGACGGCGTAGTCGATTGTCCACTTACCGGCCCATACACAACCCATCCAAGCTCGGTTGCGGCCGCATACGGTCCCTCTCTGGCAAACCGCCTCGTCCTAAGTGGCAATCCCAAATGTCCATGGTCCAGTCCGATGAGCAACTTCGGCACCGCGTTGCTGTAGGGCTTCATCGGCAGACGCGCATCCTTATGCACGCCCTGGACATCTCGCCGACATAACGTCTGCATCGGCAGACTCAAACTCGAAACGGCGTACACGTTCCTCAACGCGTGGCGAGTGGGCTTCCCAGCTCCACTTATCTCTAGACTCACCACGTTGGTGGGCTCTCTACTGGCCCTTCCTCCAAACCATTGAATGTTAAGCTGTCGATGTTCGCCTCGCACTCCCAGATCCCTCCGCAACTCGTCATCGATCATCGTGACGGAGGATCCTTCATCCAGAAGCGCGTAGGTATCTACCTGGCGACCAGCTCCGTACAGCGTTACTGGCAGTATACGGAACAATAGTCGGCCTCCCTCGGCGTCAATGCAGCTTAAGTTCCTTTGCACAGGTGCCTCCGCTGGCTGCGGGGCTCTTCTCTCCAGGCTATTTCTGAGAACCGCCGGCTGCTGGCTCCTCTCGTGGTCCCTGTAACCACCTCGTGGCGAAGACCTTCTTTCCGGGCTGTGTCTGGAAACTGCTGACTGCTGGTTCCCACCGTCGTGGCGCCTGAAGCCACTTTGCTGCTCCGGCCATCTTCGCCCCTCGTCCGCTCCATGTAGCAGACGGTGATGCATCTGGCGGCATCCGTTGATTCGGCACTCGCCGTGCCCATTGCAGGTTCTAGCTGTATGACCAATCCTTAAGCATGTGAAGCAGAGCCGATGCCTCTTCACCATGCTCCACCTTCTCGATGGCGAAGCTCCGATGAACTCTCTACAGCTCGTCGTAGCGTGTTGCCCTCCACAAATGGGACAACCTCCATGCCGATCATCCCGCTGCTCGCATCCGTTCTGGTCGACGCTCGCATGCAGGACTCGACGCCTCGGCTCCTTTCCCTCGACGTCCAAAATCGTACACACGATGTTTGCGTACTCCTGTAGCCACGTGCTGAAGTGCGCTACAGTGGGAAAGGGCTCGATCGATGCAGCGTGCCTGGCCCAATCCACTCGCTTGCTCGTAGGAAGCTTTGCCACTAGCTCCTCCATGAGGGTGGGGTTCCCCAGGTGCTGCTCCGCCTTCGCTGACTGCAAGAAGGCCGTGAGGTTACTCACTCGGGTTGCGAAGGGGACGATCCTCGCCAGGTGCTGCTCCGAAATCGGCGGCACCTCTCGCACGCTGTTCAGCTGGCTGCGTATAAGCTGCTCCGGTCGGCCAAACCTAAAGCGCAGCTGCTCCATCACGGCGCTGACGTTCCCAGGGTGAATCAGTAGCGACTTCACTGTCTCGCGTGCTTCATCCTTCAGCGCCTTCAACAGCCTCTGGTTGTTCTCCAGGTCTGTGCAGTTGTATGCTTGGGTCGTCTCCACAAATGCACAGTTAAATATAGGCCACTCCTCGGGCTGCCCTCCAAATACAGGCAGGTCCGGAAGCCTTCTTGGCCCATTCGCTCCTTGGGCTCCATTCGGCGTCATCGAGGCGTAGGATCCAACAAATGGCGATGCTGTTGCCACGTTGTGGATGCTCCCGCCCGGTAGCACGAATCCATGCGCCGTCTGCGCAACACTCGTAGCACACAGTGGCTCCACTAGATGATTGCTAGTCGTTAGCAATGGCGGTCCACTCCAATATGGCGGCTGCGTGCAGGCCGTACTGCTCGCACCGACACAGCTATGTGGGACAGGCCCGACCCCGTTAGTTGGGGCCTCACCGTTAGATGTGGCTACTGGCGGCCCGCCCCAAGATGGCGGCCGCCCCGACGCTTCACTGTTGGCGCCATTTGCGCTTGGGCCAACTGCGATTGGCGCGCGTTTGGCGGTGCTCTCACTGTTCAGGACTTTAACCTGCCTCAGCTCATTCTCCAACGCCGTAATCCTCTCCATAAGGTACGACGTGAGTGGCTGGCCTTCCTCCGGCACTGAACTCGCAGCTGTGACAGCAGTACTCCTCGGTTGGGACGCTACTGTAGTCACCGTAGTGGCTGGGCGAGAAATGGCCGCCGCCGTGGTTATGTTCACTTGCGGCCGGTTTCCCGCTCCACTACTCGCTGGCTGCTGATCCGCTCGCGTTGTTGTAGGGGTGGCTTCCCCTCCGTTCAGCCGGGAACTCCTCCTGGGGGAATGCTGCATCCCAGGTTCAATATGGCGCTGCCTCAGCGCGCTTCAAAATGGCGACCCTTGTGCCGCTGCCTGCGTCACACCGACGCTTGACGCTCCTTGCGCCTTCTGTCCGCTTGCTGCGGATACCTCAATTGACGCTGACTGCGTCTCCGTCCGTACCCAGTGTTCGGCGCTGGCTGCGCTCCTCAATGTCGCTGACTGCGACTCCTCTACTGGTACGGGAATGTGCGCCTGGCGCTCCTGCGCCACCGTCCGTACCCAGTGTTCGGCGCTGGCTGCGCTCCACTATATCGCTGACTGCGACTCTGCTACTGGGACGGGAATGCGCTCCTGGCAACTCTCTAGCTGGGCAACAGACCATCCAGCGCAAGTTGCCCTTGCAGTCTCCCTAGGACTGCGAATAAAAGGAGTTGTCTTGCTTCATGCGGAGTTGCCTTAAACGGCCCCCCACACAAGTAGGTCCGAAGAGAGGGATAACTTCAAGGGTGCGGTTTTATTCTGTGAATACATTAAATTAGCCTAATACATTTTTAAACTAACTTAAGCTTACCGCAGTGTGCCCTCCTACAATTCACAAGACAATGAAAAAGCACAATTTAGGCGGCATTCACAGTGCCGATATTAGTAGGCCCCTACTTCATGGGCCAAGAAATCCATACAACATCGGATAACTTACAAAATACTAGAATTTCCTTCCAACACTTATTCTACCTATCGATTACAATGTTTGGCCGTCGACAGCCAGTGTGGCCGTTCGCTGATCGTGCGCGCGCGCGCTTTTGATTTAAATTCGCGTGTGTCTTCCCTTTTCCTCCTTCCTCGCGTTTGCTCGATTGAAACACTTCATGTTCCCTTGTTTTTTGTGTTTATTGCAGCCACTTCATTTCTTTTGTTTTCTGTTTACATTTAACTTCATGTTTCTTTGGGTTTCTTTACTTCATTTTCTTTTGGTTTTCTTTTTCCTTTTTCTGTTCACGCCTATTACTTCATGTTTCTTTTGGTTTCTTTACTTCATTTTTGCTTACATATTATATTCTTATTTATTCTACTATTTTTATCTCTACTTTGTGCGCGCAGCGTCACACCCCCCCCCCCCCCCCCCGTTTGGAAGTGGCGGCGAATTGTGACGTGGTTGCCTCTATTTGAGACAATCCGCCAGACGTTGCTTCCGTCCTGCTCCAACCATTTCTTCTGTTTTGCGATTCGCTTCGTTGCCAGCTTCTGTCGGATTTTTGCCATTGCCGCATCTGATATACGGCTTCCGGCCGGCACGATCCATCCGTACTCATTTCTCTCCTCAGAGTGAATCTCCAGCACGTCCCGATCTGGTGACCTGGTCTGCCGTCTGGCCTCCGGCGCCGCCTCGTGTCTGTCGCTCGCTTGCCCTAGCTGACTCGGCCCTGCTGGTTCCTGCTCGTTGCGTTGTGGGCCCTCTGGTTGCCCTTCTGCTGCTGCGGGCTTTTGCAGGACTCGGACTTGAGTGGCGGGTGCCCTCGCCCATCCGGTCCCTTGTTGTTGTGTCTGCTGCTGCGCACCGCTGCATCCCGGTCCCTCTGCGTGTCTGTGCTCCTTCGGGGTGTGGGCGATCCTGCTCCTCCCCGGGCGGACGGGTGCCGTCGGCGGCCCAGCGAGCGGTTCGCCCCCACTCTCCGGCGCCTGCGCGTTCCTGCTGCCCATCCTGGTTGGTGCCGTCCGCTTTCTTACCGTCCCCGGTGCCACGCTCGGGTCGATGAGTTGCGTTCGCGGCGCCCCGCGTGCCGCCTTGTCGCAATTCTTCCGGAATTTCTCCGCGCTTGCTTGGAAGCGATGCATCGTCTCTGCTGGAAGGATACGAAAAGAACCCATGTTAGTTTTCGGCCAGCTGATTAGCTCGTCTTCTAGTGTTAGGCTACGTCCTATGTGGTTATAGTGTTGTATAACGTTAGGTTCGGGTCGCTGTGTTAGGTTGTGGTCTTTGCCTGTTATCGGTTCCTGACTCTGATCTGCCCTATCGCTCTCTTGCCTTCTCTCTGCCCCCTGTGCCGATCCCTGCTCTGGCTCTGCCCCTTTCTGAGGCTTAATATCCCCTATATATGCCCGTTTTGTTTTCCGGGTTTTCGGGTCTCTTAGTGTCAATATCACTGGGGATATGAACCCTCCTATTTTCCAGGGTCCGTCATACCGTGGTGCCAGTTTTGCGTTGAACTTGTTCACCGCGTTTGAGAGATGATGCGTCCTACACCAAACCCATTCCCCGATCCTGGGCTTCCATTCCCGCTTCCGCAAGTCATAGTGTCGCTTCTGTTGCTCCGCCGCTTTCCCCATGTTTTCCGTTGCTTCTTTTCGTGCGTCCTCCATGCGCCTCCATCTTGCCGATATGCTCTCTTCGTTTATTCCTGAGCCGTTCGCTACCTTATCGAAGGTCATATCCGGTAACCTTAGCTCCTTTCCAAAAACTAACTGTGCCGGGCTGTATTACGTCGATTCCGACGTGCTACTATTGAACGCTAGCATCAGTTCTGGGATGTGTTCGTCCCACTTCGTTTGTTCCGATCCCGTCATCTGTGCTATCATTGTTTTAATCGTCCTGTTTGTTCGCTCCGTCGGATTTTCCTGTGGCGTGCCTCGTGCTATTACTCGCTCGCGGAAGATTTTCAAGAATGCTTCTGCTGTCGCCTGCCGAATCGCTGCTAGCTCCACCCATTTGGAGAACTTGTCCACTATCACCACTAGTATTGTGTTTCCATGGGTTGTCCGTGGTAGCGGCCCGACGAAGTCCACGCACATCGTTTCCCACGGCGCCTCTGCTATTCTTGTTAGCATTTTAACTGCGCTTTTTTGTTGCGATATTTTGTATCGTTGGCAGCTATCACACTTACTGATGAATTCCTCCACATCTTTTGCCATACCCGGCCAGAAGTATCGGTTACGTATTCGCCGCTTTGTCTTGTACACCCCCAGATGCCCTGCCGCTGGCGTGCAGTGGTTTTCCGTCAGTATGTGGTGCACTTGGTCTTCGGGTATGCATAATTTCCATGGCTGTTGATCCCTCCGGTTTTGATTGAGTTTGTAGAGCTGATCACCTTCTATGTAAAAGTCAGTGTCGCCTTGCCCTTTTTCCACCTCGTCTCGCTTCCGTTCCACCCAGCTTGCCACCTGGTTTACTGTCTTCAGCTCTATCGGCGGTGCTCTTGATAATGTATCCGCCACCACGTTTAGCTTCCCCTTTCTGTACTGTATGTCAAACTGGTACGGTTGCAGACCTAGCGCCCATCTTGCTATCCTTCCTGAGGGGCTCTTTATTGAGTTTAGCCACTTGAGTGCCATATGGTCCGTTACTACCGTGAACGGGTAGCCCTCCAGATACATCTTGTACTTCTCTATGCCCCAGTGGATCGCCAAACACTCCTTTTCCGTTGCGCTATATTTCCTTTCTACCTTGCTCAGTTTCCTACTTGCGAAGGAGATTACATGTTCGCCGTCCTCTGTGTCTTGCGTAAGTACTGCCCCCACTTCGAAGTCGCTGGCATCGGTCTGCAGTTTAAACCGCTTCGTGAAGTCCGGGCACGCCAGTACCGGAGCCCGCATCAGGCTTTCCTTCAGCTGTTCGAACGAGTTCTGATGGTTTTGGTTCCATTCGAATTTTTGGCCCTTCCTTGTAAGCTCCTGCAGTGCTCCTGCTTGCTCCGTGAAGTTCGGGATAAATCTCCGGTACCACGACGCCATTCCCAAAAAACTGTGTACTTCCTTTGTGTTTTTGGGTGTCGGTAAGTCCCAAATTGCTGCTACCTTCTCCGGGTCTGTCCGGATCCCGTGCTCGCTTACCACATGTCCCAAGTATTTTAGTTCTTTTTGGAAAAAAATGGCACTTGTCCGGATTTATTCTCAAGTTCGCTTGTTGCAGCCTTCGGAATACTTCCTGGAGCTTTTCAAGATGCTCCCTCTTAGTCCGGCCTATCACAATAATATCATCTAGGTACGCGAACGCGAACGGTTCCATCTCTGGCCCAATTATTGTGTCTAACGCCCTCTGGAACGTTGCCGGGGCGGTGGTTAGCCCAAATGGCATTACCGTCCATTGGAACAGCCCTCGTCCTGGAACCGTGAATGCAGTGTATTGCCTGCTTCCTTGTTCCATCGGGATTTGCCAATATCCTGACTTCAGGTCTATGGTGCTTATAAATTTTGCCTCCCTTAATTGGTCCAGGATGAAGTTCATTCGCGGTACCGGGTATGCATCCTTCTCTGTTTTCTCATTCAGCTGTCTGTAATCGATGCACATCCTCCATTCGTTATTCTTTTTCCTTACCAACACGACTGGTGCGCTATACGGACTCCTCGATCGTTCTATTAACCCCAGAGTCAGCAGTTCGTCTACCTGTTCGTCGATGACCGCCTGTTGCTTGGGATTCCGCGGGTAGTATCGCTGCTTGATCGGTCTGTCGTCGTTCAGGTATATTTTGTGTTCGGTCACGTTGCTTACCCCCTTCATGTCCTCGAATACTTGCCTGTTCTTGTTCAGGAACTGCTGCACTTCCTCTTCTGACGGTTCTCCTGCCTTCTCTGCTATCGTATCC